>NW_008238330.1:12729593-12736892 GCF_000691975.1 Corvus brachyrhynchos
TGGCGGTGGAGCTGAAAATAAAGTGCTGCTATATAGTTTTGCATTCTTGCAGCATAATCCTGTGATGTAAATCACAATATATATGAAGCTTTGTACAAATGCACTTGAGTGTGAAGCATTTCAAGAAAGCTCAGATCTTGTATAGCAGTGCCAAACCTGGTTTTGTTTTTACGACTGAGACTTACTTTGGGCATCATCCTGCCTGTATAGCACCTAGCACTCTACCTACCTTTGGATCTTCTTGTCTCCAGGGTTGCCACCAAATACAAAATACTAATCAGCTGCTGGATTAGTGTGATATTTCTTAACCTGCATGTGCAGAGGATCTAGAGCTGTCTCCATGCGAGGATTGCTCTGCACACAGAGATGCACATTCTGCCTGCTCCTGTGTTCTACCTCAGCTGTGTTTTATAGCGCAAATAGAAATACCTGGCAACAACTGGACAGAAGGTAGCACAGTGCTTCAAACTAGAGAAGGAATTTTCATAGGGAACTAAACTGCAGTGATATGTAGATGCTTACTTTTGCTGAGTATACCTAGTGGTAGGTTTGCTATGGTATCAGCAGTAGTTTTGTCGATAGGGAGACTTTGGGTGGGGAGAGCATAGTGGGAAGCTTCACTCCACACCTCCTGCCACGTGGTTTTGTTAGTGTCATGTTCCAAATTTGAGTTTGGTATTGCAAAACTCAACACTATGTGCTTTAACTACGAAGTTTTTTTGGTTTTTTTGAGTAAACATTTATAGAATGTCATGGATAAGGAGTAAAGTTACTTTGTGAATTGGGTGAGCTTTCCGGGCACATGCAGGGTACAAACAATAATTAAAATAACAATAATTAAAATAAAATTTAAATAATTTTAATTTAATTAAAATAATTAAAATAAAAAATTAGAAGCTCATTGTCCTTCCTGTGCTGCTTGTTTCGAGTAAATGAGGGAATTAAACTTCTGTGAGACAAGAACAAATAATTAGTCCCTCATTAAGTCTTTGCACCAGTGGAATGATAATAGTTTATATTGGTATAGATAGTAAACAGGTGACAGCTCCCCTCTGCTTCTGATGTTAATTTGTTACACCAGCGTAGTAAACACCAAGTTTTTGGAGCTGGATGGCTAACTTTAAACTCCACCTTCAGACAGAATCCTGGAAAACATAGCATCTTCCAAGATTTGTTTTAAACTAGGTTATAAAGCTCTTCAGCAGTATCCATACTGAAATGTTTCACACATCCCCAAATTGACAAGGAAGGAATTATACTAGTTTAAAGACCATCACTGGTGCAGTGTTTTGAATTTCTCCAGCCTGTCCTAGACAAGGGCTTGCCTGTTAGTAATTAAATTACTGCTTTTGACCTTCAGGGCTCTTAATCATCTAACTGGTGCAGCTAAATCATCTAAGAACTGTTTTTTGGAGTAGAAACTAGCAGGAGATCATGGAGCACCACTCTGCTACTATTGCATAAATGCTTTTGTGCCTGATTTTGTTCCCACTGTGTTCACTTTTCTCATTCCTCCTCTTTTTTTTCTGGCTTTTAAGCTGAAGGCTCCTGCCATTGTGGTCAGCTGATTGTTACTTGATGGTGCAGGTAAAAGTTGCACGGCACAGGCTATGCTCATGTAACTCGAACAAGCAGCTCTACTGAACTTAGCTTGTGCAGCTTTGCCCTGGTCTGGCTACAGCCCATCCAGGTTAAGAGGCTGTCTTGGAAGCATTACCTGAGCAGCTTGTGTAAAGATCTGTAAAATGAACCATGTTTTCAAGAGCTGAGTTGTTTCATTACTTTAGTGGGGTTTTTAACCTGGAGCATGGCACAGAAGAAGGGTAGTGAGCAAACAGATCAGTGAGAAAGCTGATGGGGTTGGAAATCTGTTTGTACTTGTGGAGGAATGGGAAGATTGTTCAGCTCAAGCCAGCTACTCCTGGAGCAACATCAGCAGCAACTAGAAGAGCATGTGATGCTGTTAAAAACAGAGGTGCTCAACTCAAAAGTTTTCAAGGAGCAGAGCTTTCCTTGTTCTTGGGGGACAGTATGGCTATATGTTTATCCTAGGGAAGAGATAGCATGTCAACATGAATTTAAAACAAAGTCTAAAATAAGTAGTCTCTAAATTGAAAGAAATTTGCTTGAGTGGTTTTCTTAAGAGTATGGGAATAGAATTAAATGCCAGTACAAGCTGTAATATAAGGAACACAAGACTGGAGCTCTAAGAGGCTTGCAAAGTAATACCTTGTAGTAGCACTTCTTAGTGAGACTGATTCTTACTGCTGTACTAGAAACTCTTTCTTAATAGGCTCTGAAAGTGATAGCTCCCCTGACAGGAGATGTTGAGGGTGGATGAGGAGGGGTAGTTGAGAGTAAATGGGAAAAGGTGGAATTTGAAGGGCGTTGCAGGAGAGAGGAAATCAAGCCATGCGTCAACTGGCTGGAGAGTATCTGGTTAACCAAAGTTGAAGGCTTTTAGGAAGAAATGTTTATTTAAGCTCTTCCTGTGGCTTTGGAGGAAAGATTGTTTTTCAGACTTTAAAAAAATGCTGTGAGTTGGGATACATTTCAGCCTCTTGATCCAGTGAAGCCTGATGTAGTCTGTCACTCCAGAAGAGTCCAAACCTCACTTTTCAAGGAAGTTGAAGTCCTCTGCAAGAAATAGCAAGCCTAAGAGCAAGAGGTTTACTTTGTTTTTGAAGTTTCTGCAGCAATGGACAGCGTTCCCTGCTTCCTTGTGCTATGATGGTCCTGGCCTGCATTTCTAAGCCTGTCTCTAACATGAGAACTTGTGCCTGTGTGGTGAACTAATCCAGCTGAAAGGGTAGCCTTTCTGTGGGTTTACTTTTTGGCTGGGTCAGCTCCCTGGCTGGTTGACTGCAGTGCTGCAAGGACTGTTGATGGTGCCAGGGAATGGAGCAGAAACATCCAACTCGGTTGCTGGTAGGACTCTTCCTTATTTCAGTGGAAAGCTATACTCCTAGCTGGGATACTTTTCCAGTCTTTTCAGAGACTCAGATTGATTCACAGGGTGATGTGAAAGCCAAAGTTGACCCTGGATAAATGGTGTGGGAGGAATCAAGACTGCTGCCTTTCTACATGGGGAGCGTGTCTCGCTGCCTTGTTTTACCTCATGAAAGTGCACACTTAGCTGTCTTCTTTCAGAATTTTTTCCAAGGACTAGGTCACAAACTGAACGTAAATCTGTTATGATGAAAGATAGATGGCTTCTTCAAAATGTCACGTTCTTAAAATACATCTATACGTGTGTAACTGTATATATGTATGTATGTATGCATGTAATCTAATGCACTTGCATAACAGTAAAGCACTGAGTGCTCCTGTTCATTTAGGGTCAGTTTCCAGGTGGACATGTTAAAATACATTTTAATTTATTCATCTCAGATGTCTTAAAAAGTGGGTTTATTGGAAAACAAATTCTTTCTCAGCTGAGCCTGTAGTTGGTTTTGCTGGGGTGTTTGACCATGCAAGCTTCTCACTGCCCCACCTCACCAGTGAGACTGGCCATGTGTAGAACACAGCGGGAGCTGCTCTCTTATCTACTGTCATGAAAGGCTTAGGAGCTTCCCTCCCAAATTTGTGGGGGAAGTGGTATGAAATAGATTAACACCTTTATGAGGGGTGAGGGGTTACTGTAAGGAACTCGACTGGCCAGAGGAGGAAGCTGATCTATTGCCCTGAGCCTCTGCCCTTCAGTGGGAGCTTCCCTGTGGGTTGCCATATGGATCTGTGCTGCTGGGAGGTCGATACCTGAGAAGGATGGCACTGCTATGCTGCAAGGGATCGTTTTGGGGTTGTCACATTGAGTTAGCTCAGGCAGCCTTGTTGATGGCTTTGAAGTCAGGCTTGCAGGTTTGAGAATCAGAAATGAAGCTTTGTCAACAAAATGGAGTCAACTGTGCTTTTTCTAAAGCTGGGATTTATGTCAAGAGGCTGAATTTCTTTGTACTTGTAGTTACTGTTTTGTGTGGTATTTCAGTGAGTTCCTCAGTGCAGCATATAAGCAGATGGTTATTGGGGAAGGTGCATTTGACACGTGTCACCGTCCAAAACTACTGTTCTGCCTAGAACTGTAGGCAAAAAGTCTGTCCTTGCAGTACAAACCAAAATGATTGTTTAGTTGTATCTGGCATGAGTTGACCTGGCCTCTAGCCCTCCCTCCGTCAAAGCTTCTTTTAAAATTACCTTTGTGAGGAACTTCAAGTGAGAATGTTTTAGTGTTTTACACGCATTAGACTGAAGCCTTTAAATTGGTCCAGCTACTGTGATTTGTACTATGGCTGCACCAGTATTACTGCAAATTCACTACTAAAGTTGTTAGTTGTAGTACCTTTCACTGTGACTGTGTAGGGCCTTACAGTTCATTTTTCTAGTGTAAGAACATTAGGAAGTTTGTATCCAGTTCTTGATGCTGGAGAAAGCGAACTGTTATGTCTTGGTTGTTTTATCCTGCTTTGAAACAGTGATAAGTAACTGGAAAAGTTCAGTGAAACAAGCCCACTGTATCTTTTTGTGACCTTAAGGAACTGAAAACGAACCACTTATGGCTGGAACACCTTCCATTTGGTGGAAGAGGGCTTACTTGAGACATACCAAAAAGTTTCCTTCAGGACTTTTTGTATTTACTATGCTTGTAAAAGCCAAAGAGGAGTTTGTCAGAGAAGAAGCATCTCAGCTGCTTTTTCCCCGCTAAGTAGGGTTAACTTAGTCTTAAGTTCCTTAATGGTTAAAGCATAAATTCTCCATACTGAGGTAGGAAAGTGTATGTTTAATACTCTTTATTCAATACCTGTGATCCATCCACCCCTGAAATACTGAAGAATTCCTCAGTAGAACCAAAATTTGCTTTTAAGTTTGAATTTTCTCTCCAGAGGGTTTGCACCCTTGGAAAACTTGAGATTGGGAAACTTAAATATTGAAATTAATGCCTGAAAAATTATACCTCCCTCCCATCTTTGGATGGATGGATGGATGGACGGAATAAAAAAATCCTAGAGACCTTTTCAAATATGGTCATGCAAGCCAGCACTGATGTGTTGCAGTACAGTTACCATGAGCAGCCTTTATGCATCTCATGGTGCTGCCACTGTGGTGTGTTGGGCTGCAGTTGGTTCAGTTGGATAAATTCCTGGACTGAATTGGTGTAACATGCATCTAACAACATGGCTCAGCATCTGGATTATCAGACCCTGCTGTTTCAGAGAGCTGAGTTAGCATCTTCAAATATCTGTGTGCTGTGTGGACCTAGCTGTGGACATATTGATTTAATTTGAGTATCAGACAGCAGAAACCATGCAGTGAGGGCATCAGCACCTCTGTAGTTGCTCTTCAGAACACAAGCTTTGTAGCAGTTTTTCTTTCTCCCAGAGAATTGTATGCTTTTGATCATACTTTTTTCGTTTAAAAAAGCAGCACTAGTGAAAACTTGAAAGTCTAGAACATCAAATATTCCATAGGAATATTTAAGTTAAGTAAACATGGAATTATATATAAAGTTTTTTATGACTTGAGGCTCTAGTTCCTACTGTTCAACAGAAGACAGGAAATACAAAAAATTGCTGAGTGCTACCATTCTACAAAATGGCAAGTCCTGATTTGGGCACCTCTGTAGTCAGCGCAGATATCCTGAAGCATGGCCAGGTTCTGTAATGCTGCTACCTTGCTACTTCTGACTCTTGCACGTTTCCTCATAGGTTCGTTTTGCACCATCAGTTGCTGTAGCCACTGTAGCAAGATCATGACTAGTTTTTCCCTCAGGTGGTGAAATGTACATAAAAGGGAGTTCACAGAGGTGTCCACCTAAAGGGAGCTTGCAAAGGACGCCCAGTTTCCAATACGACTTTGCCCTTCACCTTTTACTCAAAACCGAAATGCGCTGCTAGCAATAGCTAGTGATGGATGTCTGCATTGCTTTCCTTCATGTTTGTCTGCCTCACTGGAAGCTATGTGTGCAGTTTCCTGGTGTGGTGGCCCTCTGGAATGTATCACCTGCACAAGGACTGTTGCACTTCAATTTTGCTCTTGAGGAATTGAAAGTACCAGTTTTAAAGATACACTGCAAAGTCCTTTACTTGTTTTTAACAAACACAAGGCACTGGTGACATCTCTAATAGAATGGGGAGTGGTATTGGCCATCTTCAGACCCCTGAGAAGCCAGAAGTGGAGAGGTACAGCAGCAACTAAATTATGTACTGCATTGTCCAACAGCAGGAAACAAAACAGTTGCTCTCCATCTCAAATTCAATAACCCAGCATAATTCTTGGCTAAACACAGGCCTTGTCTTCTGTCTCCCAAGTGTATGAACTGGTTGACCATCTAATTGACTAGCGCTGGAAAAATTATGACATACCGTGAGGAGAGAGCATCATAAAAGCTGTTTTTCTTTACAAGTATTTGTTGTTAAAAAGATTATGTGGTGTCTGAACAGAACAAGAAATGCTACTGCTTAACATGCTTCCTAAAAAGCTGACCTCTCTAAGTTCCGCACAGGAAATGCCTGCAGAGCAGCAGGAGTGAGTTTTCGTGGCAGAACTCTGACATCTTAGAGTAATCAAAGTGAACAAGGGCTTTCCATGTGAAGAAGAATCCCAAAAGTTGTGCTTAATGCTCTTGGCTTTTGCTTCAGATGTAGATAACTTGCCTATTGCTGTTCCCCCCATCATAACTATGCATGTCTGATGCTGTCAGCCTTCCCAGGCTGTTCTAGCTTATTTGGGCAGAGTGCAGGATCCTCTGAATTTTACCAAAACTTCACCAGTATCCTGGATATTAGAGTCTTAGCATTTTGGGCATCCCCCACTGATCTGAGCTGTTCATACTTGGGCAAGTAAAAATAAATCCAGATGATGAGATGTGTAGTCGGTAGACAACCTTGTGCTATTGTTATTTGCCCTACCATAACTGGTTCCTACAGCTGAAAGATCACAGCATCCACAGGGAATTGCTACCTCTCCTGCTACAATGGAGTTCTTGAAAGGTGGACTCTGGTTTTAGTGGGGGTTAATGAGGAAAGTTGGGATTGCTCCTATCTCTAAGGTATAAAAAGGGATGCATATACGTAGATCATGCTTCTAAATTGGTACTGCTGTACAAAAAGCAAAAATAAGTGAATCAAGGCTTTTATGCTTTCACAGACATCATTGTTAAAATTGGAATATGAGTGGATAGTTTCCCTAACACTTCTCAAGGAGATACCTCTTTCTCTTTGCTAGAGAAGGAAGGTGTTTTGCTGTACTTGATGGGAATCCAGGTCTGTTTTGGAAGAAATGCATGCTTTTTCCCTACGGTCGGGC
>NW_008238330.1:12736917-12765568 GCF_000691975.1 Corvus brachyrhynchos
TAGGGCAGGTTCTGTATTTGAATGGCAAAGAAGAGATAGAGGCACAGTATTGTTACGTTTTCCAGCTAGGTCTGAGGCTTACTGGCTTTTATGAAGCCTTAATCCATGGCCAATTGTGACTTCATGTCTGTTTCGTGAAGTGTTGCAATGAGATTTTCATTTTTTGTCAAATTCGCCTGCCAGAAACTTTGTGAGAGGGCAGGTCAGGTCAGCCTCCAGTGGGACTGGGATATGTAGGCTGTCTATGAGTTTGAAGACATTCCCTGTTAAAACTGTAGTGAAGGTGACTCTGGGAGCTCATGAAAGAGGAAGAGCTGAAAGACCTGTTCCTCTTACTGAGTCCTGGGCTGCAGGCTGGCTGTCAAGTAGCACTCCTGTTTTCCCCGACAGTTTGCAGGAGAATTCTTTGGAGCAAAGATAGAAATGTTGTCTTGTCCGATTTTTTTCGGGGTTGTCTTCAGCTTGTCTCCGGAGAGCAATCACCCAGCCAAGTTAGTCTCATTTTTCTTTCAGAAAAGGGTCTCTTATGTGACCTGAAAGAATAAGTCTAATTCAGACTAGTTGTCTTAAAATAACTTACCTGGAATGAAAATGTCCACGTAACACTATATTTAAGGTTTTATGTTTTGGCATTCCAACTGTTGGCATAAACTAGAAGCTGCTGAACTGAGAATTCAAAAATACTAACAACTATTGAGTGAAAGATGACAAAGTACTGTCTGACTTTCTAGATGATGCTGGGTCACATTGGGTAGTTAATAGATTGTTGCATCAGGTGGTTCTTAGATTGGTACATCCTCATATGTAGAATTAAACTGAGGGTATCTTCCAGAAGGTTCTGAATCTATGATAAAGCCTTTAAATTACTTTTTTGCTGACTTCAATAAGCCTGCATTTCTGAAGAAAAAAAAGTGTTTCCTAATGTTCAGAGGGAACCACTGTTTCAGTTTGTGCTAATTCCCTCTGGTCCTGTCACACGGCACCACTGGAACGACTCTGGCTCTGCCCTCTCAGTGCCCTCCCTTCAAGTATTTGTATAAATTGGTAAGAACCCCTCTTTTTTAGGCTGAATACCTTCACATGCCATCATTTTGTTCTAGAATTTTGTGACTAATAAGTTAGTCTTTTTTTAACCTCTTTGAGGTTCACAGGCTCATCTACTGGTTCACTGTATGACAAAAGTGTTGAAAAATTGTTAACCATTGCTATTGAACCTTTTCCACTGGGAACTGTGATCCTTCAGATTTGCCTGGTCTTTGTTTTTATGCCCCTTTCTGTAATATTTTGTGAAACTTGGGAGTAGTTTAGGAAGGATTTTTTGAGGAAACCATTTTTAATTTGAGGGGGGAAAAGAGACATGCTCCTTCTGTGTGCATTCTGCAGAATGCTACTACAGAATGTTTTTAAAATACTAGCATTGCAAGGTTAAAATAATTTGGTCTCTACCCAAGGTGTGAATAGCTATATGAATGCTTTTTACTGATAACCTTTTTTTTTTTGGTTTTTCTTTTAAAATTGATTAACTTTATGCGATGTTAGGGGTATTTCTGTGCAGCTCAGACACATAGACAATGCAGTCTATTTCCTACCCTGTCATTTCTTACTAGGAGCGGACCCATCACACAACAACAGTCTGAACCGTTTTGAGGGAGTAGAAAAATTGGCTTCTCTACATGTAAGAAAACAGGAGTGTGAATTTCTGTGCTAGTCTCTTGTTCACCATACTAGCTGCTTGCTGGAATTGCACAGGGAATTTAGTGCTCTGGTGTTGGTGCAAGGCACAATGAAGGTGTAAACTCCATGTAATGGATGTATGTAAACAATCCTGTCAGTTTTTAGGCTGCAATGTATAAAATGGGTGAAGGCCTAGTAAGAAACTAAGAGTTGTCACTTCATGCCTTCACCTGAAGGTGTAGTGAAATGTAAGCAGCAGTCCTCTGATGCATTTTTAATTGGTTTGGTCGAGCCTGAAGTGTGTTTGTCTGTTTTTCTCCCTAGCTGAGTATTGAACAGGCCCAGGCTGTGGCAGAGCAAGTTGAGATGAAAGCGAAGGTGGTGCAGTCTGAAGTCAAAGTAGTGACCACTAGACATAAGAAGGCCTTGGAAGAGCGGGAGTGTGAGCTGCTCTGGAAGGTATGCACCCTTACATTTGTGGTTTGTGCTGCTGACAAGTGATTTTCAAACTGAAAAAATACTTAAACTACTACACAGCCAGATTCTGATATCCAAGGAAAACTGCAGGTTTCCTTAACGGGAGCTGCTGGTGGGGTTTTTGCAGGGGCTGCTGCATCCTCAGAGCAGTGCAGCCCCACCTGTGGGCTGGGCGCTCCCCCTGCTGGCCCAGCAGCTGCCCTGAGAGGAGATCTGCTCCATAAACAATGTCTTCAAAATATCTTTAATGTGCTGCTCTAGAATCAGGTGCATAGTATAATCAGTTTCCCGATCTGCTTCTCATAAAGGACAGGAGCAAAGCTGTATATCCCATCCATTTTTTTTTTTTTTTAGAAAGACTAGCAGAAATTCTGTGAGACCAATTTCATTGTCCCCATCCCTAAAAACCTTTACTCTCAATCAAGGTAGCATCCTCCCTCTAATTATTTTTTTGGAACTAGTACAAGAAAAGAGTACTCTCCAGCAAGAATATCTGCACAATCCTGAACTGATGGGCTCGTTTCAGCCAAAATGCGTGTGTGGTATTTTGAGAGGAGGAAAGGAAGTAACAGGCAAGTTTCTTATTCCAGAAAAGTAACTTAATGGTCATGGCTTTTCTCTGCTTGTTTAGCACAGATTAGTTTGGATTGGCTGTTTGCATCCCTCTTGTAGAATTGAACAGGAACACACTCTCAGCTGTAGGATTAGGACTTTTAGATCACCAAGTCAAGCTGACTTGTCCGATGACCCCATGACTGCTATAGTGCTAAAAGGGAGCAATAATGTTTGGTCAAGATGGGAAAGGTTTATGAGTAAACCGAGACTGCTCCTATAACAAGCAGTGGCACCAGAGAGTGCAGCTGGAAACCAGGTGCTGTGTGGCTGCTGCCTGTACTGCAGAGCTGGGCAGGATGGCACATACGTGTGCTTGGCAAGGCACAGGCTGCCAAGAAGCAGTGCCATTCTGCTAGGGCGTTTCTCCCCTCTTCTCCAGCAACATGAATTGGAACAGTAATTTCCTGGTTTAATATCTGTTGCCAGCAAAATGACCACTCTGGTAGAGGTTTATTGTATAGAACTGCTCTAGCTACAGTGAGACTCATCCCCTGCAAGAGAAGCTTTGTTTTCTTTTGTAAGTGTCACTAACAAGATTAAAAATGCATTTTATATAGTTAGTGTACTCTGAAGGCTGCTTTTTCTGAGGTTTTGGATCAAGGGAGATGAGTTCACTTTTCACTGTTAACCTTCCCCAGGAAGCTTGGCAGCTTTCTCTTTTAAGGTATTCCTAGTACAGGAGGAGTAAGAGCTGCCCCTAAGCTCTTTTTATCCCATGGTGCTGTACAAATGCACTTTTTGGGAATATCTGCACTGAGAGCAAGTTCTCTTTAAGTTAGAAAACATTATTTTAAGAAGAAAATATGGTGATAAATTATTTTAGCAAAACAGAGTCGAACAAGCTCTTGGATCAAGTATGCTATAATAAACAATTTTTTTATACTAGAGCTGAGTCTTGAACAAGCTCTTGGATCAAGTATGCTAATAAACAATTTTTTTATACTAGAGCTGAGTCTAAGGATTAAGCTGAGACCTAAGATCAATTTGTCTTGGACATCTATTGGAAGAAGCATCTCCAATTCTTTTTTTACAGTTTGGTAAAACCTGCATACCTGAACTTACAGCATGTTTGTACATATGTTATGTAGTCAGTGTCTAACCAAGGGGTGTTCAGACATTGAGTCTTCCTTCATTAAAATGCATTTCAGTTATTGTTCTGCAGCCAAGCAGGTATTCAGACATCAGGAAACGTCTTCGCTTTATTGTTGCAAAAGTACATGTCACATTAGTTTTACAAAGCAGGTGTCTTTGTCAGATGGTCCTAAGTGCTTTTTCACATGTAAAGGTAGACACAGGCTTATATAGATGAGTTACAAAACAACCATTTTTGCACCAATTGCAGTCCCTCAAGCAGGGACTGGCAGCAACCTTCTGTGTTATTTGAAGTGACGTTTACAAAGCATTCTGTTTTAAAGCACGAGCTCAGCATGACCGCCAGTATTTACAAGAAACTATTAAAATAATTGGACCCTAAAAATCCCTGGAGATAGATGTCTGCTATTATCCAGTCACATGAAAACAGTTCTGGCGCGAAGGGGAATGACAGGAGCCCACGTGCATTAGCTGATGCTGACTCCCAGCCTCAGCTCTGTGGGACAACAACCCACCTTCTGAAATTGGTCTCAGTTCTGGTTAGTGAAGCCTCAGCCTCTGCTCTTCTTGAGAGGCTGCAGTAACCTCTGTCTTCCCTGGGGGCTAAATGGTGGTGTGCCTGTGGATGATCTGTCAAGTACCTTGCAACTAGAAAACAGAATACCATTTGGGGAAGCAAATAATTACTAGTAAGCAAGTGATTCTTGCTTTCGAATGTCACTCTGATGCAGCAGATCTGCAGGGTAGGAATGTATGGTTTTGCCTGGAGGGTAGGAGAGACTAATAATCCTACATTTGGATAAATAATTAGTTTTCCTTGTTTCTTCTTGTCTACATCGTGGCTTTTGGATGTTTGTTCTGCAGCTGTGTGTCAACATGCCGTAGCAACTCTCCAACTGGCTTTTATGTAGAAGGGAGACTGGAGGAAATCTGTGTTCTGGTCTGTCTTTCCTGATGTAAGTGTGCTTTTCTCTCCCCCGTTTCCTACAAGGTGGAAAAGATTCGCCAAGTCAAGGCCAAGTCACTCTACTTGCAAGTTGAAAAGTTACGTCAGAACCTAAACAAGCTGGATAACACCATTAGTGCTGTACAGCAGGTCCTGGAGGAGGGTCGTACCATGGATATTCTTCTGGCTCGGGACCGCATGCTGGCTCAGGTGCAGGAGCTGAAGAACGTCAGAGGCCTTCTCCAGCCACAGGAAGATGACAGGATCATGTTCACCCCTCCTGACCAGGCATTGTATATGGCCATTAAATCTATGGGCTTTGTCAGCAGTGGGGCTTTTGCTCCCTTGACCAAAGCCACGGGGGAAGGTCTCAAGCGTGCGCTGCAGGGCAAGGTGGCCTCTTTCACCGTGATCGGCTACGACCACGACGGGGAGCCTCGCCTTTCAGGGGGTGACATGATCTCTGCAGTGGTCATGGGCCCAGATGGAAACCTTTTCGGGGCAGACGTCAGCGATCAGCAGAACGGAACCTACCTGGTCAGCTACCGTCCCCAGCTGGAGGGAGAGCACCTGGTGTCCGTGATGATGTGCAACCAACACATTGAGAACAGCCCCTTCAAAGTGGTGGTGAAGTCTGGGCGCAGCTACATCGGCATCGGGCTGCCGGGGCTGTCCTTCGGCAGTGAGGGAGACAGCGACGGCAAGCTCTGCCGCCCCTGGGGGGTCAGTGTCGACAAAGAGGGCTACATCATTGTCGCCGACCGCAGTAACAACCGCATCCAGGTGTTCAAGCCATGCGGGACCTTCCATCACAAGTTTGGCACGCTGGGCTCCCGGCCGGGCCAGTTCGATCGCCCTGCCGGTGTGGCCTGTGACATTTCGCGTAGGATTGTCGTGGCCGACAAGGACAATCATCGCATCCAGATCTTCACGTTTGAGGGGCAGTTCATTCTGAAGTTTGGGGAGAAAGGAACAAAGAACGGGCAATTCAATTATCCATGGGATGTGGCTGTCAACGCAGAGGGCAAGATCCTGGTCTCTGACACGAGGAACCATCGTGTTCAGTTGTTTGGGCCCGACGGTGTGTTCCTTAACAAGTATGGCTTCGAAGGGGCACTCTGGAAGCACTTTGATTCCCCCAGAGGTGTGACATTCAATCATGAGGGCCACTTGGTAGTGACGGACTTCAACAACCATCGCCTCCTGGTCATACATCCAGATTGCCAGTCAGCACGCTTCCTGGGCTCCGAGGGCACCGGGAACGGCCAGTTCCTGCGCCCGCAGGGAGTGGCCGTGGATCAGGAAGGGCGCATCATTGTGGCCGACTCCAGGAACCACCGGGTGCAGATATTTGAGTCCAATGGTAGCTTTTTATGCAAATTTGGCACTCAGGGAAGCGGCTTTGGTCAGATGGACCGTCCTTCAGGTATAGCTGTCACCCCTGATGGCATGATTGTTGTGGTCGACTTTGGAAACAATCGAATTCTCGTCTTCTAATCTGTGTTTGAATTAGGAAGAAACTGTCTCAGGGAAATTCTTCTAAGAGAAAATGAAAAAAATACAACGTTAATTCAAACCTACCTCATCTTTAATTTTTTTACAGATGAATGTACTTACCTTTTCTGCAGGGAGTGAGCCTGTAAAATTGAATTCTATCTACCTCATTGTCCTCCCTTCCCTCCCCGGTTTCTTGCCCCCTCCCCATCCCCACATACTCATAGTTCAGAACGTTTTACCTCTTTCCCCCCGATGGGGTTTCATGCACAAACAAGTGTTGCTGTGCACATTAGGTGGTTTGTGTGGTGAGTTCTGTTAGACTAAGCCAGGAAAGGCGCTATGTAACTTTTTAAGTGGAGAAAATGGTAGTAGGTGTTTGTAGAGAATTTGTGTTCTTGACCATTCTGCAGTTCTGTGGGTGGGGACATGGGAGGGAGGGACATTTGTTGTTGGTTTGGTTTTTTTGTTGTTTTTGGTTTGTTTTTTTTTTTTTTATTGCTGCTGCAGCAGAGAACTTTTTCCCGTTCTCCTTTTTATACCTCAGTGTGTTTGATTTACTGGCGAGCACAGCATCTTGTTCCCAGACAACTTTGAACGTTTTGTGAAAGTGAGTGGAAGTCATTCACCAGGAAGAGCAAGTTTGCATCTTTTTTGGCATTTCTCTGTATTTTTTTACTAAAACACAGTAATTTAACAGCACAAAGTGAAGCTGATGAAAATGCACAAAAATTCTTTTAAGTTTAAACCAAATTGTTCGTTTTAGTGGCTTAGTGCGGTCATTGTAAAGTTAAGATAAAAAGCAAGGCTTCCTTTAATGTATCCTGTTGTTGAGAATTTCATTTTTACCCCTTTTCACCTGAAAGCTAAATTAGTTTGAAAAAAGTTACTGTTTCTTTTTATCAGTGCCCCTAATCTGGGAAACAGAGGAGGTTATAAGGAGCACTGAAACAGGGAAAATCAAGACCTTTTGATTTACTTTCTTTCTGAAATGACTAGCGTTTTTTGCCCCTCCCCGTAGAGTGACTTTAAGGGAATAACGTTTGATTTTGTTAGAACAGAAGTGGTACCTTTTTCCAAAAGTAAGAAATAAGCACAGCTTTGGAGATTCAGGGTGTGTTTTGGAGAAGTCAACAGTTGTTTTGCTTTGTTTTGGGTTTTTTTGTTTAGAGAGGATTGCAATAACTCTATCAGTGATGAGGTTTTGTTTTGGTTGTTTTTTTTTTTCATCTTCTGGCTTCCCCAAAGAGCTGGACTGAAGATTTTGAGAATGTCTTCTGTAGCTTTTAGGGTGGGTGCGGTGGGCCTGTAACTCCCTGCTGCAGGATCTCTGGCTACAGATCCAAGTGAAGAATTACCAGTACCAGCTAAAGGCAAACTGCATCGAGGTGAAACTTTGCTGCTTTTTTCCCAGGGCAGTACCAAAGAATTCTGTGTAAAATTAATGTATATGATCCTTAAAAGCTTGGAGGCAGGGGAAGTTTGCCCTTTAGGGGATATAAAAACAGGTGTTCTGAGAAGCAGAAACTTTTGGGGAGAATAGAGATCTCTTTAGCAAAACGTGACTTTGAATCCCTGGGAGGATTTGGTTTTATTCTTCGATTTCTTGCATTCCGGTTTAGCTGTTCATGCAGATATGGTCTCTACACACCTGTAGCTTCACCCTCTGGTGTTGGCAAAGGAGAATTGTTTGAAGTGGGAAACAGGGCTCTTCTGCAATGCAAAAACTCATGTGTCAGTACTCTTGGGTTTGGAAGTGCCATGGGATTTACCTTACTGTTTGCAAGAGATCTCCGAAATGTAAACATGGTCATTGTTGAAAAGTCTGAAGAGCCTTAACCATCCTCCAAGGAAAGGGTTCATCTCTCTGCCAGCCACCATGCACAAAAGTGACCTGAGGTTGAAAGGCTCTTTACAAGTTTGTGAGAAATCACAAGGTGCACTTTCCTTCTTGCTGCTTTTCCCCTCCAAGGAGTGTTAACTTTCTGGGTTTTGTAGAAATACCGATGATGTGTGCAGACAGAGAGAGCTGCCACTTTAGAGGAGGCTTAAACTAAAGGACCAGAAAGAGACAAGAAAGATTCATGAGATGGCAAAACCTCTTTCAAAAGAAGGGTGAGGAAAACCACCTAAGTTAAATGGGATAAAACAACTGTGCTCCCTTTCAGCCAAAGCCTCAAGGAAGCAGACTCTTCAAAGCAGTGTGTTTCAGTTAGGCTTAATCTTAGGATGGCATGGTTTAAAAACAGTCTTGAAAGGATAATCTTTTATACGGATGTCTGTCATTAAATTTCTGTGGCCACACAAAATGTGTATGAGAGAGCGCTAGTTTACCTTCAAGTTTTGCAAGTTCTGCCTGCATGCACGCCTCCCTTCTTGGGGGTGGCCTACAGTTGTGACAGATGTCCATGGTTGTTTTGTATTATTCAGCCCAAGAATTATTTGCAACTTGGGCTGTGAAAACTAATAGCCTGCAAGATGTAGATACCAAAGAAAATTGGTTTTAAAAGCTTTAATGTTTTGTCTGCAGTGTCCTTGCATTTATCCTATCGTATCTTAATGAAAATGGCAGGTCTCTTAATACTTTGACCAGAGTGGCTGACAGTGCTGAAGTGTCCTAGAAATGCTCTTGTGCTTAAATGCTTGTGGCGTTTGCCCTTCTCTGCAGCTAGAAGGGAGTTGTTTTTCCAGGCATTAAAAAAAAGTGAAGTGTGCAGTCAGGATTGTGTTGAACTGGAGGAACGTTTTGCCCCCCCAGCCTGCACCGTGTGGAAGGTGACAGACACTGAAGCTGCCCTTTGCTGTTTTGAATGGAGCCATTGCACAACCCCGCAGCCCAGCTCAGTCAGGAAGAGGAATGACTTGAACTCTTTTTAAGTTGCTGTCTATTTAACTCATAATTTAGTGGGATTTGCTTGCAAACTGAACCTGGAGTGTTTGACCTCGTGTTGGGGAGCTTTTTCGTTTTAAAAACACTACTATTTAGCTACCCAAAAGAATTCCTTATCTTTGTGATAAATAGTGCTAAGCACACTTGGTCTCATTGAAAAGTGGTAGTGTAGCTTATAAAATGGAGTGTTTTATATGCAATGAAAAAAGTAGTGCTAATATACAATGCCAACATCAGATGCCCCATAGGGGCCTATTAAAAAGTAATATACTTAAATGAGATTCAAACCTTGCTCTGCTTTTCCATGCATGTTCTCAGGTTAATGCCCCAGTATGACAACATGCATGCATGCAGAGAGGAAAAGCAAGGCTTGGAAGCTGGATTGCAAACCAAACAAGCATTCAGAGTAACCTTCTTAACTAGGGGAAATGGCCTGGAGAAGGGTGAAGTGAGTGTGTGCCTCTTCATTGGGGAACAGCAAATGTGGGTGACAGAGCTGTCTTCTACTAGAACTCCCAAAGGATTTTCTCTATGCTGTGTTAAACCAGTGGCTCTCTGCAAACCTTTTGCTTGACAAAATGTTATCAGCAATCAGTGTGGCTGGTTTGGGTATATAAAGCAATCTTGTCCTTTCTTAGAATTATTTAAGCAGGAATTTTAGTAGCAAGCTGAAGCAGATTCAGTACTTGATAATGCAGGTCCTTCAGATAACTCACTCCTTTTTATTTAGTACCTTTTAAATATAACTTATTTAAGGAAGTCCATAAACCTTAAACTTTTAAAGAAAGCAAGGGAAGGAAGATAACACCTGAAAACTAATGCATGTTAGGGCCAGACATAACCAACTTGGGAGAAAGAACAAGTCACTTGGATTTGGCATTCCCTTGGAATTGAAGGAGAGTGGGCCCAGTTTGTTATGTTACAGTTAAACCAAAATTAATTTCTGAAGAGAGCAGGTTTATAGGCTCATCTTGCCATAACTTTGATAATAAGATTTATTTGTTCAGTTCTAGTTTAAAAAAATATTGTGCCAAAGTTTTGTTTATTTTTTAAAGGAGTGTAAGCCAAATGGTGCCAAAAAGGTAATAGGGTATTTTAAAGTAGAGATATTTAGACAAACAGTTTGGAACTGTATAAAAAAGGAACACTGGTACTTGCGTTAGACAAATATTGTACCTTTGGTCTCTTGGGAGTTTGAAACCGTTTGCTGTGGTACAAAATGCACAACTAGAGATGCCACTATCTTTTGCTTGAAGTTCTACCTCCATTTGCAGAAGTAAATCATCTACCTCAATTTAGCATCAGACAGGTTTGGGAAATAGCTGAGAATCTGCCTGGGGGGAGGATTCATCCTGCCTGTTGGAAAAGCATTTTAATTGAAAGAGATACTAAGTGTGTACTATGTGGTGACTGCTTGCTTTTGTTTGCTTTTGTTTTTGCTGCCTGCCTATGGAGATATTAAGCTGCCCTCACTAGAGAATCTGTAAATAAAACCAAATGTTCAGGCAAACTGGACTGAGACCTGAAATGCTTTTGAGTTTGTTCTGGTTTCACTACGAGGTATGGAAGTGTAAACTTTTGTTCAGTATTATGACACTACTGGCTGACGTGACATATTTCATGTTCATTTGCAGTGTTCTTATGTCCGTAAGACCTTTAGGTCTTCTCTCTACGAGAGAAAAACTTTTATGCATGCCTACCAATGGGTCCTGTTTGGGAAGACTGGTGTTATGATTGCTGTAAACACAATGCTATACCAAATGCTTGAAGGGAATAAGGTCCTGATTTTTTATTTTATTGACTTGGTGATTGTATTAGTAGCTTGCTTGACTCAATGGGATTTTTTCCACCATGACAAAGCAATCAAGTTCCTACTCCTGGAGGGCAGCTTAGATTCAGACACACTCAGGAGAGGCAGTTTAAAACCAGTGTCTTGGGGTTTTAGGCAAGTTTAGTAGTGACGTGCAACATACCCCCTGTTGTACCTATGGAGTAAAGTTGCAGAAGCACATTTTCAGACTACTCTATTGGGGGGAAAAAAAAATCCTTTTTCCTCCCCAGTTCATATTAAGGGGTGGCAGAAGTGGGTACAGGAGACCCCTAATAACAATAGGCTGTGTTGGGTTTGGTAAATGTTATGGTGGGAAATGTACATTGATGTCTCTAAGTGATCTTACGGGTTAACAAACCAGACTGGCATCTTTTTCCATCATTGTTCAACTAATAATGGTTCTAAAAGTGCTTTGTGTACCTGCATGGTCTTAGACCTTCTATTAATGATTGTATCAACTTACAAACTCAGGTAGATAATTTTTTTAAGCTCTTTTCATGGAGCCTTACTGACTGAATGTTAAGTGTCTGTGTACTGATGTAGTTAAGTAACTTCCTTTTGAACTACCAAACTAGTTTAAAAAAAAAAAAGTCCTTTTATAGGTTTGTAGAGTACTTTTCAGACAATGTAGTAGTTTTTCCTTCAGAGGGAGAGATGCCTGTTTCTGGGTTTTGTTTTTAGGTTTGGTTGGTTGTTTGTTTTTTGTTTTTTTTTTTCCCTAAAATGACTAGGAGTTTTTTAACTAGTTTGTAAGGTTTGCTTAGTCACCTGAGTTGGTGGGGGTTTCTTACATCTGTGACTCTTGTTTGTACTGTGCATTACCTGTCATGCCCTGCTCACTTCGTGCACAGGTCCTTGGAGGAGCTGAGGGTGTTGAACACTTGCCTGAGATTTAACTCAAATAGAAATTGCAAGCCTGGAACAAAATGAGGCTCAGCCCCATGAAACCAATGTCAAACATGCTTTTTTTTTCTCTCCCCCCCATTTAATTGGCTGTAGATGTATGCCCCATCTTACAAAATTTTAACTACTGATTTATAAGTGGCATTGCCTTGGTGCAAGTTTGCATTGGGATCCAGGCTGATCTTGTCATTCTTTGGATGTTGGGCATCTTGAGTTGATTTGGTTTTTTGGTTTCCTCTTCTGTTATTTCTTTTCTACTTTAGTTGACTAATCATGCTGCTCTCCTAACAATAATAAAGTATCTCAGGAGGACAGACAGTGCTCTGCTTTTAATGAGCCGCTCAGAGCTTTTGTATCTAATTGAAAATGAGCCAGGCTGTGACAAGAATTGCCATGCTCCAAAAAGGGCATCACATTTCTACTTGGACAAAAAGTGATATAATTTTTACTTGTCAGATGTTGAGTACTGCAGAGAAGAAAGCATGACAGGTTATGTGCAAACTTTTACATAGAATAAGTGAAAAAAATGTTAGAACCCTTGTGTTAATGGAGGCTTCTGAATGTATCTTTGAATGTGGTCCATAGGGAAGGCTGAAGGATGTAGCAAGGAGACGATGTATCAGCTACTGGCAGCCTTAAAACAAAGTCAGTGTCTCTCTGGACTTTAAAATGTTCCTATGCAGTTTATTTTATTTTTGTTTAATCAAATAAATGTGAGGTTTTTTCATGGCAACTCTGTGTGTGTGTGTGTGTTTCTGTACTACCCAGAAAAAGTCTTCTCTTCTATGAGGATGCAAAAAAGAAAAAGCCCCTCTTCATTGTCTGTGCTGTTAGAAAAAATTGCTCATTGTCATGGCTGGAGGAAAGAGTTGTGATATTGAACTCACTGTTTCAAACGCCATGCTTTTTTTCCAGTATTTTGCCAGAAAGTTTCTGGTTTAACTTTTTCAGGTCCATTTCTAGGTTTCCATTCCTTCACCTTGGCAACTGAAAGAATGCTTCTTCTGCATGGCAGTGTAAAGCAAAGCCACCAGAACATTCAGTAGGTGTCTCTGGCATCTTACAGGGCAGGCTGTCAACAAAAGCTGGGTGAGTGGAAAGCTGTCCTCTTTCTTCACTACCTTGGAAAATGTTTAAAAAGAAATGGTGAGCATAGGAAGATGCTCTTTAAGGAAGGTTTGAGAATTAAAGCCGCTGACTGAATTCCCAGTATGGGTAGCAGTGGAGGTGGATTCCAGGTTCTGGAAGTGCTGGCTGCTTTAGCTTTTCAAAGCCAAGATTCCTTCTGGGCCTTTACAGCTGTAGGGCTCTCAGCACCATGCTGTGCTCTATTCATCAAAATCCTTCACCAGGCCATTGCTTTCTTCCTGCTGGAGCAGCTGGCAGCAGGTCAGCAGTACAGAGCTCATTTCAAGTGGGAGGGAGGGAGAGAGAGAGAAGGCCCTGTGGAGGTGGGGACAAAGGCTGCCCAGGTGACCTTGTCCAGCTTCCTCTATTACTCTATATTCCCTTGGCTCCTGTGTGCCCTCTTCCTGAAGACAGCAGGAACCCAGCAGCTCACTGAACACCAGGAGCTGGCTTAGGACGCTGCTGAATGAGTGCTGTTCTTGCACCCAGGGCCATGGGCGGAGCTAAAGGCTCTGAGGAGAGAGAACAGCAGTGGTGCAGGACCATGGTGTAGGAACAGTGCTGAGGTAGCGACAAGGCTTATGGTGGGTGGTGGGGGAAAAAAGGGAATGCACCCTCTTTTTCCTGCTGTGGGAATATGAGCCAGTGCATGGCTGCAGAGGAAGATCCTGGAGGTAAGGGGAGAGTGAGGGGATAGGGACAGGCGCCCTTTCCTTCAGGAAGTGGCCCAAACCAAACTGATAAGCATTATTGCATTTACTAACTTAGCCCACTGCTGAGCCTGGGCTGCTCATGCTCCCCCTTTTTCCATCAAAGGACAGTTCACAGTTTTACTTGACCTTCACTTCTTTCTTAACAGAGACTAAAAGCAACTGAGGGAAAAGGGACTGGAGGGAGAAGCCAGGTCCTTGGCTGCTGCCTCCCTTGATGTGTTTTGATACTTATTTTTTCTTTTCTGTTAATAGTGAACGATGGAAGCTGAAAGCCGTCATCAGCACTCATCCATCCCTCTGTGCGAGACAGCGCCACGGGCAGGGGGGAAGCGGCAGAGCTGCTGTGGGGGCTGAGCCGCCCCGGGGCACAGGAGCAGGCAGGGGCAGGGAGAGCTGGGGCCGAAGGCTGCGGCTCACGTGCAAATGCGGCTGCGATAAGATGTGCCTTATCTGGGAAACAACTGCATCCGTCATCGAGCCCGGGCACGGCGAGAGCATCTTTTGCATGTGAATGCCCCGCATTCCTGGGGGGGCGGGGAAGGGCGGGGAGGAATCTTCTCTATTCAGGGCCCGGGACCACACAGGGAGCATCTCGAACCTTTTGCATTTAATCAGTCAATCTACTTTGACGTAACGGATGTATCCGCTCCCTTTCTTCCGTCTTTCAGAAAGGTGATGGCTACCTACTTTTTCCTGATACGTTTTTTTATTCCTAATGTTTCTAAACTGTTTGCCCCTACCTGAGGCCAGGGGTGCATTGCACCTCCTGCAGTGATAGAAAAGTTCCTGGAAAAGGCAGCTACGGGGTTGTTATTCTGAAAGGACTGAAAAGCAGTGCAGGCAGTTACCTGACACGAGGGAGAGTGCAGGTCTCAAGCTTGCTGCTGGACTGCTTCCTGCTGGAGACACACTCCACAACTCGCACTTTAATACACTTGCTGTTGTTTCTGTCCGCTGGTTTCTGCAAGATGGCAGAGACAAACCCAGGGCTGTCCTGCTGCCGCCTTCTCCTGGACACTGCATTACCTCAAGCTCACGTTACTGCGAGCAGAGGCTGCAGGCCCCACAGCCCAGTGCTGCTTGGAAAAGTGACCTTGGTGCTGGCTGGAGGCAAAGTACAACAGCAGCAGCACAGGGAGATAAGGTGGAAGCTCAGCTCTGTGCTGGAGATTATTAGGATAGCTGAAACGGCACAAAACAGCCCTGGAGGGACTGTGAGGAGAAGTGCTGGGCTCCTTGCTGGGCTCCAATTATCTTATGCCTGCATTAAGTCCCAAGGTAGGATGGCCCCTCCCCTCCTGTGCTCCCACCAAGTAACCCAGAGGAGGGTCCTTCATTATGCTGCCATCTTCGTTTGAGTAAAAGGTAGAATTTTTTTTTGAAAGAAAGTATTCCTCTACAGTGGAAACTAGATTTAAAAACTGCCAAAACCCAACCAAAAAAAAAAAAAAAAAAAAAGGAAAAAGCTCCCACCAAAAACACCCCATACCTAACAACAACAAAATGAACAAACAAAAAAAATAACCCACACACAAAAAAACCCCCAAGAAACCAAAAGCAATGAAACAAAAAAACCAAGTAACACAAACAAACCCCAAACAAAAAAAAGCCAAAACAAACCCCAACTTTTTCCTTATAGCCAGGCACACACTTCCACTGTACCTGCACCATTACATGTTTCTGCTGGGCAAAGGAAAACCAGGGAGAGGAAAAAAAAAACCCAAACCAAACTAAAAGGCCAACAGAAACAGGTTCCCTCTTCTTTGAGGAAGAGCATGGCTCATATGTGTCAAAACAGCAGCCAACAGCATAGTTCAGCTGCTATTTCAGCAGGGATTTAGGTCAGGATTCAAAAAGAGCTGAATTACACACTTGGATAGACCTTTTTTTTTGGTAAATAAACTACCACTCCCATTCAAAGCAGCTACCAACCTCCCATCATTCATGAAATAACCTTTACAAACAAGTTTTTGGTTTACATCTTTTATTAAAAATTTACATAAACAAACACACTCCAGCAATTTGGGTATTCAGGTGTCCTAGGTTAAAAAAATATACAAAATCCCAAGCCCTCATGATCAGGGCAGCAGCAGGTTAAAGCACAACCTCACTTCCTTTGAACAGTGGTGAAAGCTGGCATCTGAATGGGCTGGAGTGAGTGGACTGGCTGGAAAACAGGCTTTTTCCGCATGTCAGAGAGTGTTTTCACAGAAGGGAGCAGCTGGTTCCTCTTGATGATCTGCAATGCCAGCTGCGTGTTACCTACAAGACAAGTTTCCATTAAAAAACCCAAAATACCATTTTATAACACATGAATTACTGTTCAGGGACAGAGCTGATGAGCCAGCCCTGGGCCCAGGCCAGGTACAGCAGCAGTCCTTCTTCTCTACTGAAATGCTGACATGGCCAGGAAAAGCAGTAGACAACAGTAAATTTGAAGAAAATAGTTTTGATTGAGTCCACCTATCCTTAACTGAAGACCTCACGCTTTTACCTCAGAGCTGGAAGATGCCAAAGCACCTTCTAATTTCCCAAAGGACACCTCTTCTCTCTCCCAGCTGCACAGCGAGGCTCTAGCTCTCACACAAAATGCCCTCACACTGTGACATTGCAGGCAGAAATGCAAATGCCAAGGGGACAAAACATGTTTTTAAAAGAAATATGATTTTCAACCGTATGTATGGCCCATCAAATAACCACCAATATAAATGGAAAACTTACTCTTCATTAAAAATTAAACTTGTAAAATTACAGGAGAAAAGACACTGAGTTCTGAGGACAGTGTTCCTCCCTCATACTTCTTTTCCACTGAAGTTTTCATTTCAGAGGAGCTGCACCATTTTGTTGTCATTTATAGAACAAAAAATGTCTTTAGCCTCTTTCCATTATATACTTGGAAGGAGGTGAGGGATGTAAATCCCACTTCCTACTCTCTTCTGCTCTGTACATCGTTGTTGCGGAAATAAAGGTTCCCAAAATTCTAATTTAGAGACATCTTTGTAAGAAAAGCTTTACAGAAGTCTCAATTCCAAATGCAAATGCTCAAATCCTCTGCCTGCCTGCAATGCAACATCACTGAAGGGGAACAGGCACACAGAACATTTCACAACACTTGGATATTAAGTGCCCCTCAAGGGGCACAGGTCCACAACCGAGACAGCTTCAACCAGCAGCTGCACGAGGTCTGCTCACACTGCAGAATTCAAGTGCAACTTTTCCAGTTTCCCATTATGCAGAGCTTTTCCCTCATACAAACACAGTGAACCTTCAAAAGGAAGCATTTTGGAAGAGACAGTTATCATTATTACAAGCTTTGCTGCCATACTTGCTACACAGGCCTTGACAAGGCTTCTTTGGGAAACCTGGATTGTGGTTGCCTTTTAATGGAGAAAGCTTTCCAAACCCTCTTTTTAGTATAAACCTCATCAAGGGTTTCACTGAGCCTATCTGAGACCACTGACTTCTGCACAAAGTATAGAAAACTTCAGCTCAGGAAATGAGTGTTTAGGAAGTCTGGAGTGTGTGAGAACAGGATGGCAATAAACTATGGAAGTGAAGGTGCACATGCATGGATCCACAGCAGTGTAAAATGGAGGCGAGGCAGGGCCTAAAGGGTGTCATTCAAAATACTGGCACAACTCTATATGGAGTAGGAATGATGACTACTGCCCTCCTCCCTTTGTATCCCAAATTTAGGTTGATGGAACATTTCCCAACTTACCATTCTGTAATTCAAGATACACAGCCAGCAGGATGGCCTCTGGAGGGATCTCTTTGGGGTGGATCAGTGAAGCAGCCTTATTGAAAAAGAAGATGGTGGGGAGGAAAAAGTGCTTAAGAGAAAGATCCGGCACAAACAAAGTGCCCCTTGACAAGATTGCTACCACCATCTCAGGTAATAAAACTAACAATTCATTAACTAAGATCACATTTTTTCAAACTAATACACTCCATCAGGTTTAAGCATGCAAGGAGAGACTACAAGATTCTCTAAATAGCAAGATTGTTTCACACTAATTAGCAGGACCATCTGCTGTGTGCTTGTGTTCATATGGATCTGTAATTCTTGGGCCAGACTAGTGTGGTTTCCTGGTGAGGTGACAGGTAAAGGTAACCTCCACTGCTCCAAAGTTCAGCATCAAAGTTAACAACAATCATTCATTAGTTTTCCATATACAACCATTTTTCAGCTATGAAGTCAATGAATTTATTGTAGATGCAGAGCCCCACTATATTTTACATCCATGGCTGGCCTTGGACTCCTTTGGGCTTTACACAGGTGTTACAGAGCCCAAGCACAGACACCTGCCTCATCATAAGAAGCCTCAGGAAGAAAAAGAACCAGACAACTGCCCTAAGTAGCTGAGAGCCTCAAGGATTTGAATCTGTTCACATGCACAACTACTGTGAAATAATTTGGAAGCTGCTGTTTCAGTTGGTAGCTCAACAATGCATCCAAGTAGAATTTGGAAGCTGCTGTTTTCAGTTGGTAGCTCAACAATGCATCCAAGTAGTCTTCCTGACAGACAGGAATGGCTGCAAAAAGAAACATCATGACTGAAAGAGACAGGTCCCAGACATGAGAAGGACCAATTGATGTGACACAGGCTAAGTGGAGACAGCATTTCAAAAGCAGTACTTGAGAATTCTTGGGACAAAAGGCAGACAAGGAACAGAACTGCAGTTTGTTCTCACAGCTCTAAAGACAATAGTTCTGATGGTGAGTTATTAAATGACTAGGGAAAAAGCCTTCTCTGAAATATAACAATTACTACTAGACCATTAAAAAGACCACAAAAAAACCCAAATAAACCAGCAAACTTAGAAAATATGAAAAGGCTTCCTTAGTCACCTTCCACTGTTCTGACATGACCTAAGGAAAAGAAAATGCGGCATATAGTGGTACTGAACTTTTTACACAAGCAAGAAATTTGGAATTCTTCATTTTGTTTCTAATAGAGACTGCAAATAAGGAGTCTGTAAATAAACTTGGGCTGTGAAATCACCAGAATTTGCTGTGATCTAAATGGCACTTTTAAGGAAGTACATTTCTCCCTAAAGGTGCCTTGAGATTTGTTTTTCATACCTGATGAAGACACTTTCGAGCTTTGTCATATTCACTCCTCAAGCAGTAAGCACTTCCAAGGTTAAATAACATCATTGTTCGTGCAGACGTGACCGAACTGGGGTAACACTGTGGTGTCTGCTTGCCAGCTGCAATGAAAAAAAAGTAAAAATCTTTTTTCTCTTACACTTCTATTCCAACTGGCCAAGTAAGTTCTTGTACTCTGCTGAATACAGTGGTTGGTACTTACAAGACTCCATTGCCTCATTCTCTCCTTTGTCAGACCCTGCAAAGAAAAAAAATACCAAAAACAAACCCTGTCATATTCTGTGACCTTTTTTAAAGGTTATTACAAAAATAATACAAAGATACAAATTTTCTGCTTTCTTCATGGTCTGACATTAAAGAGGGAAAACAGATCAGTTTGCTCAAGAGTTTATGTCATTTAAGACTTCCTATCTTCAAGTGTTGTGCTTTTAGATTTGCAGATGAGTATAGGGAAGTTAAACTGCAGACATGTCACTGGAATCAGAGCTCTGTAGACTTCACTATACAGATGGGTTCTGAAGTACTTTCCTCTTACAGAATACACACTCTTGCCAAGAAGACTAAGATACAGATTAACTAAGTTCTCCCCAGTCCTGTATCACACTAAGGTGGATTCCAAAGCAAAGCCTGGTTTAAAGACCAAAAAGGTGAAAGAGATGGTATGAAACCCAAACTTAACCATAATAGCACATTTAACAAAAGCAGCTTTCCAAAGTTTCCTTCAAACAAGTCAGAATACCACAATATACAGTCCTATTGATGCTACAGAATTAACCATTTCAGAGGAATGACAAACAGGGAAAAGACACACAAAACACAAAGTAGGAACTGAAGCCAGGAAAATAAAAACACAACAACAAACCCACAAACAACACTCTCCCCCACCCTGCAATAACCTACAGGTCTTAAAACAAAATGTCTTAATCATCATTATATTTGTGTCTAGAAAGTTACAGCAGGAAGGCAGCTGAAAGCATAACCAGTTATAATGAAGTGTGGATGCATTAACCTTGATCCTGCTCATTTGAAGAGATCCCAAGGGAAACATCAGTGACATTCTCAGGGTTCAAGTGAGTGATGGCATCAGATATTCTGTCTAGAGAGATGAGAGCTTCTGCTGCATACAAATGCCCGAGAAACCTACAACAGCGAAGGGTTAGGGTACAAATGTCAGCACAGCAATCCCCACAGTTTGTTATGTGAGTCAAGCAATGCAGTTTTTAATGTGAGCACATGGGAACTATTACTGGGAACACTTGCATGGAAATTAACTTGCTCATAAGGTATTGTCATAATACCCAGTTCTACCATTTACTGCTTTTAGGCACCAAAGTTATTAAAAAAAACAACACCTGAATAATGACAATTCATCCATGCACAGGAATTACCATTCCACAGTGAAAGTACCTTGGTGTGGCTTTATTCACAGAATTAAGAAAAGCTACCCCAGAATATTAATATATCTACAACTTAAAGTGTTACATGACTTTACATTCAATAAAAATGTATTTTCCTGGGACCAAGATACACACCTCTTTGTCTTTGCAAAAAACCTGTCATTTAGCATTTCCTTCATTACATAATGGTAACACAAAATTATGTGTTACCTTGCAAACTCCTCAAAGATCCTGCTAATACAGTGACTGTGCAAAAGCATGAGCTCCTGCAGTAGTGTCAAGAACAGGAGCCAAAGAATTTAATTGGCATGGACCAGTTTAGAGCATGGTGCCAGCATATAAAAATAAGCATGAGTTACCTTTGCTTTCCACAAGTACATTACCAGTTTTGAAAACTGTTAGTACTGTAAAAACCTCTGCTATATTTTATCCTGTGTGTTAAATGCACAAAGTCAGAAGGATGGGGCTAAAGTTGCCTTTTTTGAATTTGTAGAGCTGTATGAGAACTGGGGGGTAGAAAAAGAATGCACTTTGAATATCCTTCAAAAAAGTACAGTGCCAAATGAGAGGTGAACAAGAGAAACTGAAGAATGGAACCTATATAAGCAGCAGTCGCAGCTGAAGTGACAAGTCCTGCACACACAAGATCTGGTACCCTGAGTGACTGAGCAAACCTTCCCCTCTGAGGCTGTAGTTTCATAAGTGACCTTTCAGCAGCGTGGGTTTGGGCTGATGTTGGCTACCCACAGCTGCACATCCCTGCCCCTTGTGCTGGGCCAACACAAGCACATGCAACCCTACAGTGAATCACAAGAGAGACCTAATGGTCCTGCTGCTGCATGGGACCCAGAGCTGGAGAAACAGCAACAGAAGCAGCAATAGATTCCAAATTATGTGGTATTCGTGCACAAAGGAGGGAATTCATGTTCCTGCGTGTCAATGGACACTTAGTCAGGGCTTCAACAAGAACAGGAGCAGGCCAAGCAATTCTTTGCATCAGATACAGAATTGGCAAGCAACTACAGACACTGGAAGTTTCAACTCAGAACTCTCCAGCAAAAAAACAGGGCTGAGGGAGAAGAAATGACCCCACCAGACTTACTTAAGAGACCCTGACAGCTTTGGTTGCTGTAGAAGTTTATCTGCATGATTCAATGCCATAAGATTATCCCCCAAAGCCAGAGCCACATAAGCACTGCACGCAAGGATCGAGCACCTGGAAGGAAACAGACAAAAAAAAAGGGGAGGGGGAGAAGCCATTATGTTAAATGGAGAATTCTGTGATTCCAAATACACTTGTTAAATTTTCTTTCTTGTTTAGTGCTAAAGAAATAAATCAAACTTTCAATAATGACTTCCCATCTAACTATGAAGTAAATGAGTTAGTGTTCATTATTTATGGGCTCAATTGTTCTACCAGTATAAACCAAGGATCACCATTGCGTGCTCAGTAAGATCTTGCAGTTTTCATCATAAATAACAGACTAAAAAAAGATGGACTTCACCATGTGTCATTTTTCTCATGGACAGTTTCCCTTTCTCACACTCTTGTTATTGGTCTTGCCTTGGACTCTCACTTGTACTCCTCTGCCCTCACCTTCTGTTGTAGAGAAGAGTAGCAGATTTCTAGATTTCTGTAAGACACAATCTACAGACACACAGTAGCTATCAATTAAGCTGTAATGTATTTCACTCTTCTATTGTACAATGTCTGCACACAGGGAGATAAACACTGGAGAATTTGGCATTTCCAGTTTTGTGTTCAGTTGAGAGCTGTAACCCTGTGCCAAGACTCTGACTGATCCATGGCATTTCGTTGCCATCACAGACTTTGCTTATCTTTCCAAAACCAGAAAATCTCTGGCAGTTCATCTAATGAAATCTGAACTACTCACATTTTCCATCTTCAAACAATAACCCCACATCAGGATGCCATCATTAGGCCAAGGTTCACACTTTGTAATAGCTCCCCCCCCTCACCAAACACTGTTCTTGGGGATATTTTCCACTTGGTAAAACATCATTCAGTGCAGGCTGCCTTGTCCTCAGGGCACAAGCCTCTGCCCATGATGCCCTGCTGTGAGCAGGACTCTGTTCTTCTCCAGGGAGGACAAGTGGATGCTCTGAGTGGGGTCACACGTTGGGAGTGATGGGAGGAGAGCCGTCAGCTCTCCCGCTGGTCGGCGGGCTATTATTGCGCCAACCTTCTGGCAACTGTCAAGCCTGCTTTCGGTCCAGCAGTAAGTCATGTAATTCATGACAGGACCTGGGGTGCCTTTATTCCCCTTTCCCAGGAGGCATGCTCCTTAATTATGCACAAGCAGGATAAGAAACTTCTCCAGTGTTTCCCCCTACCCCCCACTTCCTCTCCACCGTGCCCAGATGTCACATCAAATCAGAACACATACAAAAGGTTGAGAGAGGGAGAGGAAAGCTTCCCCAGCTCAAGTCCCAAACCTAAAATATTTCTCATAGGTTGTGACTGGGGAGGAGGATGGAATGGGGAAACAAAATTTTTGTAATAACAGCCTGCTTCTAACTAACCTCTTTTTGTCTCTGCCTCAAGGAAGTACACTTCTAAATCAGTAGAGATGCTGAGTGTCACCCTTAGTGCAAAATACCCTTAGACAGGTATTCAGTCAGGGCCTGCGGAGTTGGTTGCTACTGCCCTTTACAGCAATGTGTCTTACACTTCCCACAACTTTCTTAAAGCCTATTTTTATTTCTGCAAGTGTAAATTCAAATACAAGACATGCTCCAATCACACAACAGGATGAAACCTACTCCTCTGCTCTAAGGACTAGTCATTATTTGGGCCACGTAAGAGCTAGCAAAAGCCTTCCGCAACAGCCATCTGAAGAGGAAAACATACAGGTTTCTTCCCCTGCAGTTGTGTTCTTGCACTTGGATCCATTGTTGAGTTGGCTGAACCAAATGCTCAGGAGAGCTGACAGCCAACCGGAGCAGAAGAATTGCACCACAAGGGAATAGACAAACTAGTTTTTCACCCCAGTCAGGATTCTGACAAAACTCCACAGGTCGCCTTTGAGCACGGCAGACTTCCAGCATCACCGAGCCTCCGCATGCCCTAAATAAAACTGCCTTTGCACTAGGAAAAAGAAAAATGTTTTTTTAAACTGCCAGATTATGTCAAACAGCCTCTTGTGTAGGTTTAGGCAACAAGATTTGTCAGCCCACACAGACTGCAAGTTTATGGAACCCAAACTCTGTTTCTGACTTGCCTTATTTCTCAGGGAAATTGCAAGTCAGAGCAAATCCAGTTCTTCAAAACTTAGTATGAAGGCACCAAAAATGACACTTCAAAACCATCAAGAGAACATCACTAATCTGAAAAAATTTCAAATAGCTAAGCCCAACAATGGATACAAACTATTTACTTTTTATGTTTCAACACAGGCAAACAATACAAAATATGAAGAAATACAGAATGCAGACTGAGCTTACTCCAAAGGGAACTTCAGCACCAGCAAAGGGGAGATGGGGAAGAACTACACAGTGGCTAAGAGTGAGGGAGAAGAGAATGAAACAGCTGTGAGTGATAATCATTGTAAGTTTCTAGTATTGTGACAGGGACAAACAGACCGCTGCAACCTTTAAATGGGTAACTGAGGCAAAACTGGGTGTGGAGAAAATGAATGATCAAATTATTCCTTTATCTGCTTTGAGGGGAAAAATTAAGGTTCTCACACAAAGACCTTCAATCTAGGGAGAATGACTACACAACAAGGTCTATTGCTGTCCATCTCAACTTTTACAATAAAATCCACAAAATTTTCCAAATGTAGCACTGTGATCTACCAGAACTTCTTTACTCTTGATGCATCCTAACAGTGTTAGGTTGTGGTGTGTAGAACATAGCAGAGGCTGAGAGCAGAGCAGGACAACGTGCTTGTCCAAGGATAAGAAGCAGCAAGGAAAATTGTTTAGAACAAACTCAGAAGAAAAATCTGGAGTTTCTACTTCCAATGCATAAATTCTTAGCAATGATTGGTCTCCTCAGACTTTTAAAACCTTGCAGTTGAATTACTGCTTATTATGAGAATAGTCCACTCAACCAATTTGTGTACAAGCACCAAGCAATATATAGGACATGTAAACCTTTTCTAGATTATATTTTTAGCTTTTAAAAACTGTTCAGGGGCAAAGGTAAGTCAGGCATTTTCAACTCTTACAAGGATGCGCAACTGTATAAAATCATCCAAAAAAAGCATTCACAGTCCCTTTTCAGTTCTAGAAGCAGGTTTTTCAGTCCAGTGACTTAGCAGGAAAAAACTGAACAGACACTTATTCCTTAGGATAATCCCTGACAACATCCAGAATCTTTTTTTCTTCATTTTCCCCGACTCGACAAGAATTTCCATTTTCTCACTTAGCTCCTTAGTGAGCAAGGCTACAGGAACACACTATTTACAATATAAATATACAAGATTACTATTTGAGTGTAACGTATTTTGCTTTTCAAAAATATCTTCAGAAGCTTAGAAATAGTTTCAGCAGAAACACTTTCTAGGAATGTGTAGTCCTCTAGATTAAACCAAAGCAGGTAGTAGGAGAGAAAAAAAATTTTTTTTAAAATCAATGCTTTTCCTTTCCTTATATGAATGAAGTTCTTTACCAGAAGCAGCTCACTGCTTCCTGAACTGCTAGGTTTTTCCTGACATGTTGTCAGATTTCATCAGTAGATAACAACAGATGATTGTGAAAGAAAAGACTACATATTAAAAAAAAAAAAAATCACAAAGTGACACCACGTAATTTTGACATGTGGCAGCCACATTTTCAACAGTCAGAAGGAGAAAAAACCCACAAAACCCACAAGCAACCCACATCACTGTTTTCAATCCAGCGTGTTTCATTTGGAGTAGTGCACTCTTGTACCACTTCAGAATAAATAACTGACGTCGCCTCACAGATTCCTCCTAAAGTGCTTTTAAATGAGTACAAGAAGATTTGCTACACATAGTGGAGCAAAGGAAAGGTTAAGCTGGTCATTATGAAACATAGGTTACCTGGGGTTAGGCTGAAACAGAGTGTTTACCTAAGAGTTCAAGTAGGAAATTACTGTATGCTTTGCCCATAATGGAAACTTAAAACAGATTTCTTTTTTCTAAACAGGTGCAAGCTTTATAGTAAGAGATTTTCAACAGGCTGGAAGCCACCTGAAACAAGTAACATTGCCAGTAAATGGTAATTGTTGGGGGAAAGTAAAGAGGCTCCAGACAATATGATACTTATTTACACACAAGTGAGTTATTCTATCTGGAGAACACTCAGACTCCTGAACAAGCAGTTTAAGGATCTTTGAGAACACATAAGGAATCTACAGTGAAATTTTACCTATGTTTTTGCATTGGGAGGAAGTCAAATGCCTGGACAGAGGCATTTTTACTTTCTATTTTATGCAAACTATGGATTTATTCTGGCTGAAAGGAACACCATTCTCATCAGTAAAAGCAGCTATGCTGCTTTCCACTTTCATTTTTTTTCCCATCCAATAAGCAGATAATGTGGGGACTGAATTCCAAACTTTAAAAGGAAAAGGTACATACAGTAATTTCCATCCCTTTCTACCAATGTCAACAGCCATTGTCAGGTTTCTAGCTTTCTCTTACGGGACTTGGTATTTTCAGCTTTGCCCGATATGTAATGCCAAACTTACAATAGTGGGATCAAACAGACTGATCTACCTAAATTGAAATTCTGGATGATTTCTATTTGTTCAGATTCAAAGCTCAGAAGAAAGGAAGCACACACATTTGAAAAACAGATTACCAGTTACAATTCAACATCCCAAGTGCCTACAGAAAAACCTAGGAATCACAATTAAGGAAGAGGCTTATTTAGTGGTGAATATTTTATGTTATTTACTTGCCTTAAATTCTCTAATTCCTGTTTCTTCAAAGGCGAAGAAGGAGGAGCTGCAATGAATTTATCCCCTTCATGACTTTTATTGCTAGAATAAAAAAGTGTATTATTATAATAAGTAATTTAAAAATGGTCAGTGTATTTATTCACTCTATTTAAAAGAACATAAAAAATTCTGCAGCCTAAAATAGAGGGAATTGAAGTTATTCAGAGATTGAGGCACATGCTCTTATCCTAACCATTCTATTTGAGAAGGAAGAAGTGGGACACTTGCTGGAAAGGATTTGACTGACAGACCAAACAACCCACACCATTCTTCACAGCCTTGAGCTATTTTTGAAGTTCAATGTAGGATAAACATTTTTAACTGGAGGGACACAGAATTTGCTGCATTTGTAGCTTCTCTTCTTTTAGCCTGTAAGAAAAGCAGTAAACTAGTTCTCTCTAGACATCTTGAAAACTAGTTACATAAACATTCTAGAAAGATAACCCACAAAGTGCTACAGCTTCCTTTAGACTTCTAGCTACCCTTTATTACAAAATGTCCTTTTTTTTTTCCAAATAAAATTCCACTTTCTTAAAATTGCACCTTGGTCTTTTGGGGGAGCATTTGGGGAGTATTCATTCTATTTAAGAAGTATGAAACTTCACCCTCCAATAAGCTGAAAGAATCTCCTGGAATGAAAATTGAAGAGACAGCTAATGGCTGTATCTTGGTAGTGAGAGACACCAAGGTCTAAAAAAAGATTTAAAAGAAAATTCAGAATTGAAACTGAGTCTGTCCACTTAACGAGAACTTTTTAATTTACCAGTTTCACATCTGTCTATTACAAATAGGTAAGATAACTCTAACATTCAAAACAAAGAGCAAAAAAGTCCAAGGAAATTCATACTCAATACTGCTGTAGAGTATATACTTCATGCCTTTACCAAAAATTAGATTAAAAAAATACCCTTAGCCACTGAAAGTATTTGCTGTTTTCTTGTGAATAAGAGAAGAATCTGCCTTAAGAGTCAGCTTGCTCAATTAGTGGGATTTGCTTTAAAACCATCCTGTTTAATTAGTGTGATTTTCTTCAAATGCCTTGTATGTTCTACTGTTCCCTCACAGAGGTTCCCTTGTCCGAAGGAACAAATCCTTAGAGAACCTTTCAGAATGTGACATACAAATTCAAGAACAGCCTCCTTTGTTGTGGATATTTTGAAATTGGCAGTGACTACTGGGAGATATGAGGGAGTCCTTTCTTTAGCTTTTCTTCAGCTGAAGAAGCATCTGGTTTTGAAAGCAGAAGGTAGCAAAGGATCATACAGGGCATGTTTTCCTTTCCTCACTCCTACAAAAATAAACAAAAAACACCCCAACACAAAACAAAAAAGGAGGTCTTGTCTGAGTAAGGGCCACCATTCTGTTTTCATCACTGCCCCTCAGTGAGCCCCAAAAGCTTAAAATTGAACTCCCATTTAAACCAGAGAAGCTTCATCTCAATGGGCTGCATATATACTTGCCAGAGGAGTTAGATCACAACATCCAACCTCAGTAAAGAAAAAAGGAAAAAAAAAAAACCGAAAGCAAACAGCCAAACAAAAAAAAACCAACAACCACCCCCTCCCCCCTCCAACTTTTGTAAGTCATATGGTCACTTGACAAGATAGATTGTAATTGGAAAAACAGAATTACAGAGAACAGCTTTCAAATACTGTTGTAACAGTAACAGCCACTAACCCCTAGCCACAGTCCATCTGCAGGCAACCCCACAACATATGAGGATGCACCTTGTGCCTACACAACACAGTGTGTGTGCAGTAAATCCTGCCTTCTGACAAATGGATCTTATCTTCTTAACATTTATCTGTACTCAGGTCTGACAAAACCAGCGTGTTTTTTCATTACTCTCTAAGTAGCTCAAGTTCTACCACAGACACTTTTTCCAGATGAGTTATTGTAACATTTCCCCTCAAAATGGTCTTTAATGAAAGTGCAGACTATGATCAAAAGTTACTCTTCAAAAGGAAGTCCAGAATGTATGAGATGATGCAATAAATTAAACCACCTTCCTTTACCATGCACTGTCTGCAAATTACGTTTTCTGAAACCTTAATGACAAAAAAAAGTTTTTCTTAAACTCTTTTCTGCAAAATATGATTTATTAAGCAATAGCTCCATGCTGGTTTCCTACTTCACTTTCTAAATCTAGATTCCCATTTTAAAGCAAACACAACAAAACATACTAAGACTGATGAATGTCAAATTTGATCATGGGGAAATGTTTACAACTGAGTTGCCAGACATTCATATACATATATATATATTGAATCAAGTACACAGCGCATGTGCGCACACACACAAAATCACTGTAACATGTGAAACTTCACTTACAATTAGAGAAATACCAATATGCACAGCAGGAGGGTGTGGGAAAACACAACATTTGCAGCACAGAAAAAAAGATGGCCAAGGGAAAAAATAATTTCAGTGTTTAATTTAATAAAAG
>NW_008238330.1:12765620-12777760 GCF_000691975.1 Corvus brachyrhynchos
CAGCTAAACTATTTCTTTGAATAGTCCAACACTATTAAGAGAATTTACAAATGTGTTCTATTTTTCTGCTAGCCAAACAGGGTAAGTAGCAGACACAGACTGTCAGCCCAGGGTTACTCTGGACAAAAAGAAAGGTTTATATTCAATTCTGTTTACCTGCATGCTTCACTGCTTTCACTGTTTTCTGTATTTCCCCCCAGCTGATTACTAGTTTTAGATCCATTTTCCTGCTTTGGCTCCTGTTGATCTTCTGGCAGCAGCAGCAAGGCATTTCTTAGGCAAATTGCTGCAAACTCCATGCTGGCTACAGGTATTGCTGATGACTGCCCATCACTTAAAGAGACAAAGAAGTTGACCAATAAGAAGCAGTCCTACTACATTAAAAATAAAAGCAGAGCTCCAGAAATATCTGAATGCAGAGAAAATTTCACCCTAAAAATGTTAAATAATGTTTTAATATAACAAGTTTAATTTATGAGGACATAGTATCTTGTTATTTTTACATATTGAAAATACACCATGATGCCCAAATAGATTCAACCACATAATTTCTTGATTTCTTGATTTCACTTCCTGAAGTTTTATGGCAGAGCGACTAGATTCTTCCTGCATTTTTCTAAAGTGGATAAGTGAAAAAATATATATTTTAAGTGAGAAAAAGAGGACAGATTTAGCTATCTGAAAATATAAATTTCAGATAAATAAATTTTAAGCTTTAATGCTCATCTTAGTTACCATAAACACACAGTTAAGCCCTCTGCTGGCCATCACAGAGGCGGCACAAAATGATGTTTAAGACTGACCAAGCATTTTAGCATGCCTCTCTCTTCACTACATGAATAAACAGTTATTCCACAATGGTTTTAAAACCTCTGATAAACAGATATATATCCTTAACAAAGGTATAAAAACCAAATAAATAACCCATGGAAAACATACTCACTTATAAACAACATTCTGTATGGACTGGGATGCTAGGACTATCTTACGGTGGTAGCCTTGACCTACTATAGATTGCACAATTCCCTTTTTGCTGGGAAGACCTTTAGTCTCTTGTTCTGATGTCTAAAAGGAAAAAGGAAAAAAAAAAAAGAGCTTAAATATCAAGGCTATTGAATGAGAGCTCGACAAAATAAGTGAAGGCTGAAAGAAGACCTTGAACCCTGCTAAAATATAAGAATAATGGACACAGTTTTAAATCTAAAGTACAACGAAGGATCAGGGATCTTCTGTTGTCTTTGTGTTGCAGAGGGGTTTTACTGCAGACTGTGTAAGCACAGATTAGTTCTGACAGCTTGTCTGATAGCCTACTGACCTAGTTTCTCCTCTGTTTTGAAAGCAAAAGAACAATGAACCAAGTCATACTAAAAGAACTGACAGGATATCTAAAAAGAAATAATTTGATCTGCCAAATAACATTCAGACTTGGCACTGTAACGCTTGCCATCTTCTCTCTCTGCTTACACAGCACTCAAAATGCTCTTTGAAAAAGCTGCTCTCAAACTGTTCCATGGGGAGCACACAGCTGAACAACAACATATGCAAAGATACATTAAATTAACTTGTTTAATGGATTTTTGGGTATGCAGACGCATTCTGTGGGTCAAATAAACTTAAAGTACCCTAAATGTGAGTCCCAATAATTATTTCTACACCATATTTACTGGGCTTTGTTTGGCTGTTTTACCATGAGCCACCTTAACTTCACTGGTAAGTTAAGTCAGTGACAAAGAGTTGCAGTTTTAAGGAAAAACTTATCCTAAATCTGGACTTTCAATAGCTATCACTTTTCAAAAAATTTATCGGAATCTATTGTAAAAATACTGACATAGTAGCATTTACTGCCACATAAAAAATACATACACTGAGTTTGGATATGAAGCGCATATTTCCAAAAAGGTGTTCGAAATGAAGGTGTTTAAAAGGGAATCTTCTTCCATTTACATTTTATGAACTAAAATACTAAAGTGGGTGAAAATTAGTGAATTTCAGTGAAATTGCTTTTCTGCATGGTGTTCAGAGCATAAATACGAATCCATACTTAGATATAAAGGAATATTATTGTAAATTGAGTTGTGAGGTCAAACTAAACACACTATTGGCTTTAAGGCCTCACTTGTCATGTTGAAAATCTAACAATTTAAAGACACTTCCTCTTTGCCTTTAATATTAACGGCATCCAAAGTTAATTTTTTGCTTCCAAGATTACAAATTTAGGGAATAACAAGCTGGTTTTTTGACATGAATTCAAGTTCTCTGGTACACCACACATCATCCTAACTGTAGCAGGAAGAAAACCTCAGGAGCCTGGCATAATCTACTACTTTGCCTAGTCTGCAGTAAATAGGGAAGTGCTCCATAAGGATCTGCTATTTCGCTTTTCCAGACTGCTAAATACTGCCCTTCTAAATGGAATCCTAGCTTTGGGTTTTTGCCACAAAACTTAAGCTAATCAACTCTCTCATACTCAGCTTTTCACTAGAGATGATCAGATGTGTCTTCTTTATCTATGTGTGACTTGAACCCAGTAGGATTGATACAGAGAATTGCAAAATTAGTATGAAGAAAGCTGTTCTTCCTGCATTTGATGTGCTTTCTAAAACTCAGGCAATCAGACAACAAGTAGCACATACAGAATCACAGTCAGTCCAGTTTTGACCCAACACTCTTGAATCTTCAGTGGTCTGCCTCTGAAATGGGTATAGAAGCAAACCTCTGCCATAAAGTTGTGAGTATCTTAAGTTTTCTGAAATAGAGATACCAAAATATTGAGTACTATTCAAATTCCCAAGGGAGAAGTTCTGAATTTTGTATTTGGAAGTATTTGGATAGTATGCAGTAAATAAATGCACTGAGGCCCCCCAGAGAGGAAAAACAGAGAATTCAGGGGTGGGGAGAAAAAGAGAGTGAATATAGCTACTTGTTCAATTCATCCTGCACATCCTGTGTAAGGAGTGAAAGGGGCATACTGTGGAAATAACTGCATAGAATCATGCAATTACAGATTACATCATCACTCCCCCACACTTAAGGGGTGAATTACAGTTTTACAGGGAATCAAGTATATCTTAATTTCACAGATGCACTATTTAGGTGCAGTATTTTCTTGTAAGAGCAAATAATCCTGTTCTCAGCCCTCTGAATTTTATCATTTGTATTTATCCTATTCATATATAGATCAACAGGCTGAAAACAAGATGCCCCAGAGGACATGCAACATGCCTGCCATGAGCAGGTTTCCACCAACTCTGCCAGGAGAAGGTGAAGACTTAGCAATTAGAGATTCAGCTCCCCAGCAGCCGTGATCCCAACAGCTTCAGGATAGAGAAGGCTGATCTCTGCTTCCACAGCCTCTGTCACTTTCAAGCTACCCGCACTACAAAGTCTCATCCTTCTCCATCTTTAGTGGCAAATGAGTGAGGAAACAATAAAACTTTAGATGAGCTTTGGCTGCATGAAGAGAAAAAGATCACATGCAAAGAGTTCCCCTCACCTGTAGCAGCTCCAGATTAAACACATAAAAATACATATACACAAAAAATAATTAATCTGGATTTACAGAGGTGTTACATCAGGCCTTCAAAATGAACAGCTTAACTATTAATTCTACCTTTCTGTAACCACATGCCATTCTTTAGAAGAATTTTCAAAAGTTACTTACCCCTTTATTGGCAGCAATGCAGCATTCTGCTATTCTCAGCCACAGACGAGGGTTTGAGTGATAAACCTGGACTGCCTCAATCAGGCATTCAAAGGCAGCTAAGGGCCTCCCAATATGCAAGAGCTGAATTCCACAGTTATAGAGCAACTCATATCGTTTGTTAGTCAGTAGTGTACACATGGGTCTCCCCGAAAATTTTTTACCTGCAGAAAAGGATTACATCATATTGGATATGCAGCTCAGGAGAGCACAAAACTCTGAGGAAGACAGAAGATGTGAGAGACACCCCAAAGCTACCAAAACCCCCTTTCATTGCTGAAATCCACTAGCCTCCCTCTGTAAATAAATTCCTTTCACATCAAAACTGATTTCAAAGACAAATTAATTGTATTCTTAATAAAGATTGAAGTATATTAAATACTAACCTCATATGTTCCTTATCACACAAGCTAAGTGTTATACAAGAATACTGAATCCCAGATTTGTGAGAATACACACACATTCCAGAGAATACAGATTGCAGAAGAAAACCACTTTGCTGTTAACAAGCATAAAACGCTTTCTGTCTTCACATTAATACCTAAGGCTGCACTTAGGTCCAGGGGAGAAATAGAAAAAGCAATAAAATGTCTGATAGTAAGTAGATATTAAAGAAAACAAGAAATGTAAACAACTATAACTTCATCAAGAAATGATGAAGACTGAGTGATGAGGCCCTCTATGGTCAGATAGGAGAGGTCTCACATTCACAAGCCCTGGTCCTGCTATCTGGGACAACACAGAAGGGCATAAACAATCCAGGAGACTCCTGGAATGTGTTTATGATAACTTCCAAGTGTTGGAGGAGCCAATGAGAAGAGGTGCTATGCTGGACCTTGTTCTCACCAACAAGGAGGGGCTGGTCAGGACTGTGAAACAGTGGAGTTAAAGATCCTTAGGACAGCAAGAAGTATGCATAGCAAGCTCACTACACTGGACTTCAGGAGAGCAGACTTTGGCATCTTTGGGGGTCTGATTGGTACAACACCACGGGATAAAGCCCTGAATGGAAGAGGAGCCCAAGAAAGCTGATTAATATTCAAGCATTACCTCTTCCAAGCTCAGGAGTGATGCATCCCAACAAAGAAGCCAGGCAAAAACGCCAGAAAGTATTTGCCAGGAGCTCCTGGACAAATTCAATACAAAAAGAAAGCCTACAAAGGGTGGAAGCAAGGACCAGTAATCTGGGAGGAATACAGAGAAACTGAGAAACCAGGGATCAGGTTGGAAAGCTAAGTCTTGGCAGGATTAAATCTGACCAGGGACATCAAGAGCAACAACAAAAGCTTCTATAGGTATGTTGGTGATAAATGTTGATGTTGGAAGACTAGGGAAAGTGTGGGGCCCCCTCCACAAGGAAACAGGGGACCTGGTTACCCAGAATACGGAGAACACATCCTTCATGCCCTGATGGTTCTACACAGTGTCAGCAGGACTATAAATAACCTATGCAAAATAGGTCACAAAAATTTTATTTTGCCATACCTCCCTAACTGATGGACCAAGTCTACAAATGAGGGAGAAGTAATTGTCCCAGCACCACAGTACATCAAGAAAAGCAAAAAAATAAAGAACATATTTAATCATCACCATGTATTTCTGGCAACAACAACTACATTCTTACATCAGATTATCATCAAAGTTCTCACCCTTCTTCCCTGTCCTCCACAAAGAGACAGACGGGGAATTTTGCTGATAATTACTCAAACCTTCTGTCCTCTGTTTCCTTGATTTGCCCACCCCTCTTCCACCATCTGTTTGAATCTCCTGCTTACCTGGATCCGAGCTGCCCGTTCCTAGCTGTGCACATGCATTATCATTCTCTTGCAAGGCTTTTTTAAAGTAAAAAATTCCTAAATTGTGCTTTCCCATTGCAAAGTGGATGCAGCCAAGATTGTTCCAGAACATACACCTTAAGCATTCACCTGACAGAACAAAAGACCATTTTCAGAAAGTGAAAGTTGTTGCTAAGCCCATGAAATGCTCCAACCACTCTCTCATGGGTCAGCATATTATGGCAGTCTATTAAACATGTTTTTCAGTGAGATGTTCATGGATGATGGTGTTATACATATATGTATATATATATGCACCAACCTAACCATACAAGTGGGAAATGCACTCTTCTTTCTAAATATATGATGTTCAGGTAACACTGTAAGAGGTTCTTTCTAAATAATAAAGGACAAAAATTTAAACTTTTCACTTATCTGCTGGTGACTAAAGTTTTACATGGATAATAAAGAAAAAAGAAAAAAAAAACCACCCTAAAAATCCAAATAACCAGACCATTAGCAAATTAAACAGACATTATTTCAGTCATAGCCTAGGAAGACCACTAAGTTAACATTATATTGTGCAAAAAAGGTAATGCAAAAAAGTGACATGACTGTAAAGTTTTCAATAAAATTTTAAGTCATAAAGAGAACTTTAAGCACATAAATTGCCAGAAAGGTCTCAGTTCTAGATCTAGTAAGTTGCCTTTTGTTTCATTTCTTGATTAAGAGACTCAATTATGAGCCTTGCAAATAGAACACACCTTCACAAATTCATTTTTATGGACAATCACAGCCTTGTGTAGAAGAAAGTTCAATGAAAAACACCACAGTGTTATATGAAAGAGCATAAGACGGAAGGTGAAACACATCCAGCATATAAACCCATGACTTTCAGGGCTGACTCTGTTAAGTCATCATTAATGTCCTTAAAATTAATATAAACAGTAGTCCTATCAACTAGTTCTATTATACTAGACACTGAAGTACCTGCAAGGATGAAGGGTTTTTATTTTACCTGTTTTCATGAAGCCTGGATGTTCAGCAATGTTGGCACTGTTTAAAAGTTTGACAGCTTTACGGTAATTGCCTCTCAAATATTCAAAATTGCTCTTAAGAAAGAGAGAAGGAGCTGACTGTGAAGGAGAAAACAATAGTTAGTTATCTCTTGGTTGATGATTTCTACTGCTAGTGTTAAATCACTTCACAAATCTGCTTCTTCTGCCACTTTAAAAATAAATGGGTGTAGGCCATAATACTTTCAAGAACTCTGTCATGGAAATGGCTAAAGGCAGAGGATCTCTAACCTGTCTTCTAATACCTTCCTCCCCACACTTCCCCTCCCTGCAGAGCTCCTCCTAGGCTGTAATCTTCCTGGTCTGCCAATAGAGACCTCATGATCTAGAAGGTTTTCTGTTAAACTTGCTTTCCAGCAAGACATAAGCCTCCCAAAAATGTCAACAAAAAGAAAAAAAACAATGCCAAAAAATGCCCACATATCCCAGAATTAATCTTTTATGAACTGGTTTAAACCACCAATTACATCAAAGTTTGTAATATGCATAACATCCATAGTAAACTAAAACTTGTTTCATTTCAATTATAAAGAATGCTGAGCCTGTTTATTATGTAGTGTTTCACTGTTATTTTGGCACCACAAAGTGCATTTTTTTAGCAACTGAAAACAGCACAAATAAGAAAATTCTACATTGGTTACATCAGCAGAGAGATTACAAACCAAACTGACTACCTAAAGCATTACTTCATGCATTCACCCTCAATTAGATGGTTTTTCATAAAGAACATTAGCAAATTCAGTTTTAAGATAGAGAATGTATCTATATTTGAAAAACAATAGTCTTAAGAATACTTACATTCCCAGCTGTGTTCATAACAGACTTGATCTCCCTCTTGCATGCTTTTAGTGACTTCATCTGGATATAGGCTCTCACCTTATACTGTTAAATAATTAAATTTGTTACATAATATACAATAATTTCTGCAGGTTTGCAAGACAAACTGTATCTAGATATTTACTGCAGAATATTTTATGTATGTCTTTAAAATAGGTAATAAAAAGGTGTTCAAAAAGTCTTCATTTAAAAATTCTATTCAGACTCAAAACACCACATTTATATGGTTTGTACTTACAATAAGCAGATAAACATTTTGTTCAATGGCCAACAGCTGCTTTATATTCAAACACAGATATGAGCACTCAAAATGACAAACTGATTAAAATAACCTAACATCTTCATCCCAGACATTTACCTACTAAACTGAAAACAACAGTAAGCAAATGCTAATAGGGAACCACTCTGATTCTTCCCATATTTTTCAACAGAACAGCACAGTAGAGTAAAACCTCAGCTGATTTAGACTGTTGGAGGTTGAACAGACAAATTCAATGCAGAGAACTGCCATGTAAAGAAATTATTATAAGATGCAGGTACTGAAATGGGGGGGAGGGGGAGCTGTTAGGTCAGTTTTTCCTGTACATGGATCTTACAAAAAGGAAGACTTACATAAATTCATTGTTTTGTTTTACACCAAGGAGAGAGAAAGCATCATAATTTGGGCTGAACTAGTTTTGAAGGAGATGGTGCTCAGATTTTAAAAAACCTTGAAGTAATGTTCTTGTAAAAATAATATGCAGACCCTTACCTGATGTATCTTAGATTTAGCAACTTCTATTAAAGCTCCACTTTCAGGTTTTTGATTTGAGGAATCTTTATTGGTATTATTACCTGACTGTCAAATAAAAAAGGAAGTTTTACTGTTAGTCACCTTTTAAATTCAGTTGACAGATTCAACTCACATGAAAAAAAAAAAGTATTTAATAGTATTTCACAATATTTAATATCAAAATACACACATCCCACCAGAAACTAACATGAGTTTAACAATTAAAATCGACAAACCACACCAGCCTATGAAGAGCTGAATTCTGTACTAACATTAGTGTTTCATTATGTTGCTCTGCAGTTAAGAAGAATTCTTTTGCCTAGAAGGATGACATGCACATTCTGGAGTACCTTTTTAATATTTTCACTGGTAAAATTACTATACACTTAAAGAGAGAATGTTTTATCTTAAGTGTGACATTCCAGCAACAGGAAAACACTGAAATGCCCTCTCTTCACTTCCAAACCACTACAGATTCTACTGATTTTTCCAAAAGGCACATGAAAGATTCCATTCGAAAGTATACCTCATACTTTCATATACTATATGAAAAAGATACTTCATTTCCCATCCTATGCTATGCAATTGCAGTTCCTCTGACACTGACTTCCCTTTCAAACTTAGGGTCTCATATGGTCATAAAGCAAAGACAAACAATATTTGACTCTGGAGACAACTGTCTTTCCAATGTCTCTGACTGAAGACAGACAGCTCCCTGGAGTAAAGAGAAAAGGGTGAAAGAGAGGGAATAAACAGCTGCTGTACACAATTAACTCAGTTATTAACATATTTAAGCTGCTGTCTAAAGTTACAGGTGATCTAACATAGTTTTATAATTCAAAAGTCTTAAAACACTAATTTTGGATTGAGCTAAAGCATACTGTTGGAACCCTGGATTCCGAGAATTTCAGCCTTTCAGTGCTGAGAGGCAGTGATCCTCAGAAACACACTGTATCCAATCCAACACCCTGGGAAAAGTTTCCTAAATTGTGTGATAACACTGAGGTTGTTGCTGTGTAATTAAAAGTTATGTCACTGGGTGAAATACGTAGAAATGTAGAAAATTAGGTTTTGAACATATAGGTAAGAATAGGTTACAACATGGAGGATTTTGGGTGTGGATTTTTGTCTTCTTCCTTCTCCTTCTTCACAAACCTGAATGTTCTGTCATTGGGTCAAAAGTTCTGCACTGCAGAACTTGAAAAGTTAGTAATTGGATTGTAAGTAAAAACATATCTCATTACTAGTTAGTTTAGATTTTAAAAAGCTTGGAAAAGTAAAACTCACGGCCATTTTCCACCCTTCCAACAAAGAGGCACTCTCTGTGCAGCTGTGTTACTGATAAGATATAATAAACAACTAAGTCTGAACAAGAATACTCGCTCTCCTGTGTCTCAATTCAAACTCTGAGTTAAAAGAATTCAAGATGAAAAAGTAAAAGAAGAAAAAGTAGTACATATTTCTGATAAAGATTTAGTGGCATTTGTATTACTTTAAGCTTACCTCATTTTTTCCATTCTTGCTGTTATTGTTGCCCTGTGAAATCATTTTTTCCAGAACCGCAAGCAGATGCAAGGCTTTCTCAGCTTGGTAAGTTAACAGGTATAAGTCTACAAGCAAGAAGCACACAGCCTGGGCAAACTTCTCTTCTGTGAAAAGCAAAGAAGAAAAAATTATTTTGCAGCTCTAATACCAATCCCTCCAAACATGGTTGGAAAAAAAAATTACTATAAAGCGCCATCTATGCAACATTATGAGAAAAATCAATCTATTATGTAAGAAAAAATAATGCAGCCATCTCCAACCCACAGCTAAGTACATACACTGAAAAGAAAGCTCATTCATTCAAATGGCATCAGCATAAAAAGCACAGACTAAAGACAGCTTAACAAGTATTTCATGTTCATAGGTTTTGAGAACTGGTCTAAGCAGATCAGCAGCAAAGATGCAGCATCTGAACAGACAGAGCCATATGCAGACGTAGAATCCCACAGAACTCAAAAAGATTCTGTACAAGCACATCTCCACTTGGCTGACTTCACAGAGTAAATCCCAATTATGCATGTTGAAAACTGGGAGGAACTGAAGGAGAAACACAGTAGCATTTACTTCATTTACTGAGACACACATACATATATCCTTCAGCCTTCTCACTTCTAAAATTTAACAAGGACTATGAAATTATTTCATACAAGTATGGCAATTCCACTGCACAAGGTATCATAGCTCATAAAAGCTGCAGACTTCATATTCAGATATGAGCACATACAATTATGTATTACCTAATACAGGTATTTTAAAATGAGTGCCCTGAAAAACAGACACCCACCTGTGAAGTTGCATGATGACTCAAAACATTAGATTTTAAATAATTTCATTCGCTTGTCCGTATTATTTACATAAATACCTTCTCAAGTTGAAAAAATCCATTTCAGTTTCATTGCACTTGTCTGCTAAAGCTCTCTGAAGTACCTTCCCCCAAATTCGTTTGCTGTCCTTGATACAAGTAAAACATATTCTTCATTCCAAACCCTACCTAATTTCTTAAAACCATATTAGACAAATTACAAATCACTCGTCTGATAGTGAAAAGGACTGAATTGTCTTTCTGTAGTTCTTGCATGAACAAGATTCTTCTTTCTGCCCACATACCAAAAGGCTCTATGAACTGGTACAGCTTCTCCCCAACTGATATAGCTTCAGTATACTGACGCAGATGGTACAGGATAACAGCTTGATTGTAGTACAGCATACTGTTCTCAACATCATCCAAACCATCCATTTCTTCAACAACAGAGTGAACCTGAAAAAACCCCACTCATTTCATTAAACTTTCATTACCTATGATTTTAGAGTACCAGGTATTTAAAAAAAAACAACTCCAAAGCTATGAATTTCTCTAGAGGTAGATTATAATTTACTGACCTAATAAACTTCATTGTTGTTGCACATAAACACAGCAAAAAAACATACAATGAAATAGAAAGTTGTCAAATGAGTAGTAAAGTAATATTTTCACTTTTTTATTATTTCACAAACTATTCCAGGTTAAGGAACTTTCTACTGAAAGAACATAGCAGGTCCTTCTATTGTTATAATCTCAGACCAATTTCAACAATAGTTAAAAACACAACTACAAAAACTGTCCTACAAGATTAAACTGCCTCAGATGTTTAAAAGTGATGTTACTTTCTTATTTTATTAAATCTAAGGGACAAGGGACAGAAGTTTTACTCCTACTCCACTGAAAGATTCTGCCACCATTAAAAGTACTCACAATCAAGTACCATGTCAATATGGTTGCATTACCTGGTTTTTCAGTTGGTTAAGGGTTTGTCTCAAATTGTCTGTGGTAGTCTGGTTACTTTTACAGAACTCTGCAACAGCAGTATTCAAAGTTATTTTGTAGTCATCTTTGTTTATGTCTTGAAGGGTATTTAGGTGTTGTAAACAAGCATCATAGTTTCCAGCCTGTAAATTGCACATACCAGAAACATGCATTAGAAGATACAGTCTCCTTTATCAAAACAAGTGAACTAAATGTCTATACACACACTTCATTATTTATGCAGATTAACATGGATGAGAAGCAAGTCTAAATATTGAAGCCATATCCAAATTGCAAAAATATTTTGATGGAGTAAGGACAAATTAAGTAGCTGATTATTATTAACAGATGTTTCCATGAAAAGCGTTATTCTCATTTCTCTTATCATATTAAGTTTTGAGATTCTGTTTCCTCAGTTTTCATAATTTTTCCCCATTTCATGAACATTGAGCAGCTGCCGTTGCTTACACAAGTTCCAGCCCAACATTTTATGCTCATTCTTCAGTTGATCTGGATATACAGTGATTTACAATTTGATCTATAGAAGTTAGCTCAGGAGAGATTGCAAGAAGAAAGTGTCACTTTCCAAGAGTAGGTTTAAAAAACATTTTTACAAGCTTTAGCTGTTGGATGAAGTATTCAATCACCTAGG
>NW_008238330.1:12777782-12785355 GCF_000691975.1 Corvus brachyrhynchos
TTTGACCTCAGGAATAAACAAGGACTTGAGAGTCACGCACCTCTGCTGCTTTCAGTTTTCGTCTTTTCTGTGTTGGTACAGGAGAAATTTAGTGACATCAAGGAATGAAAGAGAACTCCTGACTCTTTCAACTACATCAAGTTGATGTTTCACTTAAGATGATGCTTCACTTTCAACTGCTCAGTTCCTACACATGAATAATCACATTCACCTCTTCCATATCAGAGTTACTTCCAGTCTGGTCAGACAGATAAGCAGATGCATTTCCACCTCTGTCAATGGTTCACACCCAAAAGCTAAGCTCTTGAATACCACCCTCCACTTACTCCTCCTCTTCAGGTGCTGTTCCACTGAGCTTCTCCTGGGCTCCTGAGTAACTTCATATTAAGGGCAGAATACAACAGAGAAGAGCTCTGGGGTCCTTCTGCTCTTCCCAAGAAAGTTGCCATTCTGCAGCTACTTTCCACAGGACCATTCCAGTTCCTTCAGTCTCCCATGAAAGCAGAGTTACAACACAGAGAGATGTAGCAGGACATTGACACATTTTCACAACTCTAAGCATCAACAGCATGGATTGCCTTGTGATCATGTGCACAACACAGGGACTTGCAACTCAACTGCTGGCATGCTTTTTAGTTGAGACAGTTCATCTCCCAGTGATTCTCCTCCTGTGCTCACACTTAGAGCTTCTCTTCAACAGGAGCTTTCAGATCACAGCAGCAAGGCTTCTAACCATGGCTGGACTACAAACCTTGAACCTTTAAATGCTCAGCTTATTTTGTGATGTTCTTCATCAGCTAACAGTCCTTTATGCCACTCTACTAGACAGGATCTAAAATATAATACCCATTTTTATAGGAATTCTATCAAGACTGAAACTGGATGTGTAATATGATAAAGCAGCAGGCAAGGCAGTCCACAATGCTATTTGGAGCTACTCAACAACAAGAAAATTCCTGAACAAGGCACCAAATTAATTCTGCTCACATCTGTTGCCACCTCACTCCATGAATTCAGAGAGTTCTTAAAACAAGAAAAAACATTACAAGACAAACCAGATACACTAGACCAGTAATGATGAAGTCATTAGCAGATCAAAAGTATTTTAGTCATTCAGATGTGTGGGCAAGGTGGAAAAGAAATTACTCTCTCATGTGTCTTCAGTTCTCAGGATCAAATGCCAACAACAAAAATGTTATTGAAAAAGAGCAGTTGAGCTAGACAGCTTTCAAGAAGACATCGGTGAACAACATCAGCTGTAGTCAGTGTAAGAACCAACTGCGTGCACTCCATGTAACAACATGAGTGAAACATTGAAGCAAGAATCTCAAAAGCCAGAACTTAAATTCTTCCCTGACCTATTTCACAAATTCAAAACTGAATTTAAATCAAGGCTTTCTGGAGACAGAGATACAACAACTGAAAGGAAAAGCAATTACATTTCTTGTCACACCACATAAAATCAGGAGACAATACAAAGAAAGAAAGGAACTGAAAGACCTGGTACCTGAACTTTAACAAACAAGAAAAAAAATCTTCCAAGAAACACAAAACGAGTAGTAAATACTGCCTATAGGTGTTATGTGTTCAGAAATACGTTTTCATGTAAAGTGACAGAGCATTATACAACACTTCTTTGTGAAAGAATATAGCATGATGCTAAAACACAAAAGGATTTGTTTCGTTGCTGTTTTTTAAATACACGTGGTTCCTTTAAACACTAACACAACATTTTTAGCTTGATGTCAGTAACTCTTCAGAGAGATCATGCATTTCCAACGCTGATGCAGAATAGCAGCCTGCTTCTTCCAATTAACTCATCATATAGCTTTTAAGGTTACTAAGTTTTGAGAATCAAGATTAAAAACGCTCCTGGTTCAAGTATCCTGTTCAGTCTTCTCACATCACAGCAGATAGAAATGCATGTGCTGTCTTTATAACATAACTAGTGCTACTTTTAAACATCCTCTCAATGTATTTGCAACTGTTTAAGAAAACAGGAAAAACAATTACACAAGCCCATTTAGCAGTAATGTGGTAACTAAGAAGTCTCAGAGTTTGACTTTGTCTTACTTGAAAAGCTTGTAATGCACTGCTCGACAACTCCTTTTCCTGATCAGTAATCCCAGAAGTACCCGCTCCTTCATGTTTCTCAGTACCTTGATCTGTAAAGACAGAAGGTTACAACAAAGTTTGCAAGTGTGGTGACAGCTGTGCAGCTTGAAATCTTTGTTTCTTCCAGTTCTCAAGGTCCTCCTGCCAGTAAGTAATTCTCCAGATAACTGTAGCAGTGTCTCTACTACACTATCTATATCCCAAGTTACATCTCCTACCACAATATCCCAAGTTATTCTGTACTCCTAGTGAATTCCTCTCCATAAAATGTAAATTACAGTGCTCACTGAATAACCAAAGTCCTGTAAGTTAACAGACAACCTATGCATTTGAGATTTCTCTTTAAAGTTGCAATCATACACTACGATTCTTATTTTCCTCAAAAGTCAGCAGTGAAGGCCATGTATCATAAAATATGTACCACAATGGGTTAGATGAAAACCCACACAAAATCCTGCATACTGCTTCCTAAACAGCAAGAAAGGGATACTCCAGGGTGCAACAAAAGCCAGAGTAAAGACCAGAACTTCCACACAGCTCCCGACTTTGGAAGAATATCTCCCCAAATAAGAGGCTGCAATTGAAACATCATTGTTAATAATCATTGACAGACCTGATATACTTTTTAAAAAACCTCTCTATACTTTTGTATTCTTCAATGCACTCCATCAAATGCTGTCTGGTGACTATATTGCAAGGCACAAGCAAATGCTGACTGTTCACTTTTTCAGCCTCACTCCAAATCTTACAGATCTTCCTTTGAATCACCTCTCTTCCAATTGCGAGCAGGAACAGTTTATTCCCCATCTTCCTCACTTTTATTTTTCCCAGAATCTTCTCCAGTTCTATTATACCCTTTTCCAGATTAAGACAAGAACATGTAGCAACTATGATGGTAGCCCCTTTATGCATTTGTATAACAATGTAATAAGGTTTTGTCTTCAATTTTTTACATAGGAATCCTATCATTTGTTTCAGTCACTATTGAGCATATTTTTCAGAAAGAAGTCTACTAAATCCTTTTGTCATCATGTAATTAAGAATTCAGTGAAGTTGCATGAAAAAGCACAGTACAGACATGCCATGTCAAAGAAGCTGAAAAAACCCCCACTAAGCCCTTCCTTGTGCTGAACACAAACTACTGAGGAAAAATAAAACAACCCCACAACCACCACACCAGACAGAGTATTTCTAGGAGCATTAATTAATGTGCTAGAACATACCGAAATCATTTCATGTTTTTGAAACAAAGACTTTATAAACCAGCAATGGTTTCCACTTCTGCAGAAGATTATTTCTTGAATTTCACAATGGAAGATCTGCTCTAATATACATTTTGCTATCTTAATAGACTATGTAGGCTTTGTAAACTCAATGTCTGCTTTGTCTTCCCTATAATGCAGAGATATAATGCAAACTCTGCTAATTTTGTTTTCACTTTGAACAAATGAAAACACTTAGGTGTGAGCTCCTGGCAAAATCCATTCCTCATGATCACCAATATATCTGGATCTTCTACTACTGACCATGAAAATTTACAAATATAGGACAAACAACAGTCGTAAGGGACAGTCAAACCTCAGAAGATTCATCAGTTAACATCCTCAGTAAGAACAAAACAGACTTATTAATCTATTAAGTTTGTGCCTGTTGCTGGGAAATAGTGAGATTCCTTCCCCCTGCAGTAACACTACTGCCCCCTACAATAACACACTTGAGCAAGAATTGTAAATATTTGGTTGTGACTTTCATCCTGCATTAAGATGTCAACAAAGATGAGATTTTAAAACTTCAACAAATCTTACACTCGCAAGAGTAATCCACTGTCATTTAGACAAAATTCAGGGTTCCGCAATTTCAGTACTCTGGAGGGATGGATCCTCAGGGGCCTACACCTGCTATGAAATCTGATTGCATAAGGCGTTGATCAACACCACTTGCACTGCCTTGTCCTTGAAAGGGCAAAAGAGAAATTTAAACCACAAAAAAGCTCAGAACATTTTTGATGTGCCAAAGGCTTTCCACAGCAGAAAAGGAAAGAACACGAAGCACCTCTGCTTCAAGCTAAATATAGCATAGGTCTGATTCCAGCTCTAAACCTTGTGATTAAAAAGATGAACCGAAAGCTCTCACTCTCCAGGGATCTCTAGAACAGCAGCAAATAAGCAAATGCATCTTCCCTCAAACTTTCACGTTAACAGTGGCATTATCTGCTTTATTTGCTCAGCATGCCTGTCAGATTGTGCTAGTAAAGGTAACCACAGTGCAAAGCCTTGAGACTCTAAAGCTTTTGAAGCTGATAACACTCAGTCTGATCAGGTTCTTCACATACAGGTTTATCTAGCAGAGAGCCATCAACTACCACATGGATTACTGCCTTTGTATGCAGGTTTGTAGGACCAGCGTCTCAAAGGAAGTCTGAATTCTGAAGTAAAATGTCTTCAGTGAAGTGACAGATAAACCAGGAGACACTTGACTAAGGTAAAAACTACATTTACATAGCTTCGCTGATGTAATTGCTAAGGAAAAATCAGGACAGGTCTTCAAATTTCCCTGTCTCTCTAAGCTTGTTGGTACATTAAAAAAACACGAACAAACCCAAAACATAAAATGAAACTGGGGACTACATCAAGCAAAACCAGAGCTGTCCCTGTAATCCGATTAACTGCACCTACTACCACTCAGTAAACAAAGCAGGTTTGTGAAACCTGAATTGGAAGCTTATCAAGAAAACAAAACTAAAGTCCAGTGGATGTAGTTCACAGAGTAGCTCCTTCCTTTGAAAAAAGCCCAACAAAACCAGTTTGGCTACTCTCTACCCTTTTTGTCCAAACACATCTGAAACTTGTTAAAGACCTAAAAGCCACTCCAGTCTAATGTAATACTGCTATTCTTGTTTAGACTGGGATCTACTGCTTCAGCTGATCTTTGTTATCAAGAGATCCCTCCAAGAGGAGTCACCTGAAAGCTGTCTGACACAATGTACTGAACAGAATTCCCACCAATCCCACTGACATGGCGGTGCAGGAGAAAGTGCTCCTGTTCTCTTGGCTGCAAATGGCTATCCCAGTACTTGCAAATAAAACTGTTACCTCCATGTTCTTTGAAGCATTTGAAAGTGAAACAGGTAGGAAAATTGCTCCCTGGCAAAAGATACAACATGCCACTTGCCCACTTGGGCCCCTGTGACCTTTGGCACTCTTGCAGAAGCACGTGGTGTGGGTAACACATCACACCTGTCACCTCCAACATGCTCCCATCCATAGAGCAGCCAAAATTATCAGCTGAAATATCCAGGGCAGTGTAGATTCTCTACTTCACAAGCGAGAGAACTTGATTTATCTCTGTAACTTGTATTTAACCTGTTTAACTTTTCATTTGTCCAACCTTCACGAGTACAGACCAACTCTAAAACTAAAACTTGTGTAGGGTCATGATGAGGGGCAAAAGGGGCAACGTGGAAAAGGATGTAAAAATCAACTGCTCAGATTTTGACCTGGAGAAAGCTGCTGCACTAAGTTGGAAGTTAAAGAAGCAAGCCAGGAATTATCTTCCTAGCTATCGATCCTGGGGCTGAGCTGCAGAAACACTACGTCACGGAGGCTGGTTTGCTTTGTACAAGCAGGAAGATGCTCTTGCTGGAGAAGGTACATCATGGTGGACAGCAGAACTTCAGGAAAACTGGCTCTATGAGAGGAGAACAAGGAAAAGTATGAGACTGCCACCTGAAAAGGAAGATTGCTCTCCTTGTGGGCTTGCTGCCAGAATTTCATAAAAGCAGCAAGAAAGTCGCATCTTCCACATACACGTACCTGAAGACACCTGAGAGCGACTACAATCATTATCCTTCTCACACCTGCTCTCTGTTTCTCCAAGGACTGCTGTTCCTGAGCTCTCTTGTTCTTACACCCTGCGAATTAGATCTTGCATGAACTGTGCTGTTAAACACCAGAGCATCTCTGGAAATATTTTTCATTTCCAAACTGTACAGGCAGAGGGAAAATCTCTTTCTTGAAAGGAGAGGAATCTATCACGTGACTCTTGCTCCAAAAGAATTTTGAAGGGTATGAAGCCCAGGCAGTGTCCAGCCATTACAAGATAACAGTTTGTGGCACCAAGACTTACATTTTAATTTTTGTAGGAAGCCCTTCACTACCAGTATAGGTACAATAGGCTTCTTTGCTGTGCAATGAAAAGCAAACACTTCTCAATGGAAAGCTACCTCTAGCTCCCTGCTATGAGCAAGTGCAGCATGTAGAATATCTTGCCATAGCTCACATATTTGATTCATTTGGCACAGACTTTTAAGAAAATAAAACTGAAAAGTTCCATCAACACTTCAAAGAACATCAAAAAAAATATTAAAAACTTGATGCCAATTTTTTTTCTTGTAGTTTAGCAGTCACTAATAAATAAATAAACACATGATAGTTTAGTAAACATTACTCAGTACAGTATACTTATTTTTCCTGTATTTTTTTCCAGGTACTGAGGCGTTTCATATTTAGCATCCAGAGAAAAAAAATTGCTTAAGGTGATTTTAAATAATGCTCCCACCACATAAAAACAACTAGAAAAAAAAGGTGACCAGAAACAGGACCTGAGGGAACGGCATGAAGCTGTGTAGGGGAGGTTTAGGTTGGATATTAGGAAAAGGTTCTTTATTCAGAGGGTGTTTGGGCACTGGGATGGGTTCCCCACTTGGCACCAAGCCTGACAGAGTTCAAGAAATGAAAAACTCTCACAGGCACATGGTGTGATTCTTAGAGATGTCCTGTGTAGGGCCAGGAACTGGAATTTGCTAATCTTTATCAGTCCCTTCCAACACAGGATATCCTACACTTCTATTAAGTAGAATTATACAATTCTAGAAGTAAGCCTTTCCTCCACATTGTCCTCTTCTCCTTCCCCCGCGAGCTGCTATCTGATGGAATGACCTTTCCTGCAATGAAGACTTCTTGCACGATGGGGAGTTGTACAGGAGGTGGACAACCAGTAGTTCATCAGTGCTACACAGTAACTGTATTTGAGATTTATTCTGTCTGTTTACCAGAATACAGCTTATTTTTTAGTCTCAGTGATTTCTCTCTGCAGTGTCTTCCCAGGCCCGAGTTCAGTGAGGACCCACTCATCCCCTGAAACCAAAGCAGCACTCCTGCGGAAATCGGTCTGAACTCCAGCGATTAAGCAGCACCACCAAGAGTTATAACCTCCCTCATACCTTCTGCATGCCCCAGTTTAACAAATTAACCCAGAAGTTCGACTTTTGTAGATGTTATCAAGCTCTAGGAGACAACGCCGGCCCCCCCCAGTACGTCCATAGGGCCCTCCCCACCGAGCCCTTCCCGGCCAGGAAGGGGCAACAGCTCAGCGCCGCTTGCCGAGGGCACAGAGGGCCCCGTCCGCACCCGGCCCAGCCGGTGACCCGGCAGGGGGCCCAGGGGGCCCCCCCACAGCC
>NW_008238330.1:12785796-12800717 GCF_000691975.1 Corvus brachyrhynchos
GGGTCGCCGTGCTGCCGTGTGAGGGTCGGGCGGGCGGTCCTGCCCGGTCGTCCTGCGGCACGGAGCTCACTGGCAGGGGCCGGCCGCTGTCTCGAACGGGTTTTGTCCGTTCTGCCTCTTTCAGACGTGCCAGCCCTTATCAATGTGTGTAAATAACGAAAGGTGGGGTGCTAAGAGGATGGAACCAGGCTCTGTTCGGTGGTGCTAACCAGTAGGACGAGAGGCAACGGGCAGAAACGCATCCATGGAAAGTTTCACCTGAACATGGAGATGAACTTCGTTACTGTGCAGGTGACCAAGCACTGGAACAGGTTGCCCAGAGAGGGTGTGGAGTCTCCCTCACTGGAGATATTCAAGAACCAGCTGGACACAATCCTGTGCCATGTGCTCTGGGATGGCCCTGCTCGAGCAAGGGGGGTTGGAGCAGCTGACCCCACGGTGGTCCCAACCTGACGCATTATGTGATCCTCTCCGGAGCAATAGCGGTGACCTGGAGGCTTCCCTTCAATACGTTCTGTAGTTTATGTGGATTATCAGGCCTCAGACCGTCTCTCTAAAGTGTTGTTAAGGTGCTTCTCACCATACTAATTAATGGCGATAAATGCCCGAAGCAGGTTTGGTGCTTGCATCCCGCATTCCTTCCTAAGTGGCTGTTTGGGCACTGGAGACCCGAAGCCTGGGCAGAGGGACAAAACCCTCATCAGACTGAAGACCCTAATTAGTCTTTGTTATGGTCATCATTATATTTCTCATTAACGTAATAGGCATGGGATAAATGGCACTGGCATAGTCATGAATACTAAAGATTCTTAAATGTTTGTGTCCAGTTCCAGGCCCCTCAATTCCAGAAGGACATAAAGGTGCTGGAGTGGGTCCAGAGAACGGCAGCGAAGGTAGTGAAGGGTCTAAGGGATAATGAGGAGCGGCTGAGGGATTGTTTAGCCTGGAGAAAAGGAGGTTCAGGGGTGACCTTGTCACTCTCTGCAAGTGCCTGAAAGGAGGGCATAGTGAGGTGAAGGTCAGGTTCTTTTCCTGGGCAGCCAGTGACAGGACAAGAGGACATAGCCTCAAGCTGTGCCAGGGGAGGTCGGGCATCCTTCATGGAAAGAGCAATTAAACATTAGAATGGATTGCCTAGGGAGGTGGTGGAGTCGCTGCCCCTGGAGGTGTTTAAGGAAAGACTGGACATGGCACTCAGTGCCATGGTCTGGCTGACACAGTGGTGTTTGGTCATAGGCTGGACTCCATCTCAGAGGGCTTTTCCAACCTAATGGATTCTGTGATTCTGTGATTACTTGGATCTGCTATACATAGTATTTAAGTATTCACCTTTGCTAAGATGTATCTTGGTAGGCTCAGCAGCCACTTCTTCTTCTGACTCTCGGGCATGGACTCTGGGGATGAATGCAGAGGAGCCAGACAGGGAGTTCTCTTTCAAACCCTCATAGTTATACAGTGGGAGGTGGGATGAGGTTAGAAGGCACCCCAGAGGTGTCTCACCTCAAGCACCAAAAGGCTCCCTGTGTCTCCATCCCTTAAAGTCAAGCTCCAGAGACACAGCGTCAGTTACCCTTCATTGCCATCACCGATGTGCACTGTGTGCTTCTTCTGTGTCACTGTGGGGTTCCTGTCAGACACTGCTTCCACAGTGATAGTCAACAGTTATCTGTTGATATGGGAACACTGCTGTTATTTCTCCAGACATGGTTCTCCAAGATTTCCCCCTCCCCCACTCCTTCCTAATTTATTCCTGTTAAACATCACCTTGTTTTCCTACTTGTGACAGCAAGTGTAGATACACTCAGTTCTGATTAAGAGATTTTAGCTTGTACGGTTTTTGCCTTGTTGCCAGCAGGCAACACTTGTCAAGAGAGCCCAGAGTGTCTCACGCACACTGCACCTATGGCATGCCTCTTGCACGTTAGAGAAAGGTTTAAGGAGGAAATTTGTCCTTGGGGAAGTCAACAGCAAAAGGGATTTAGTGGAAGCACGATTTCTTAGCAGTCTTCTTGCAGTGGCTTCCAGCAACAGTGTTCTCCCTAACTCTGCTGTCAGGCACCTCAGAGAGGTCGGGTTTGTAGGTAAGGAATGATTTAACACAGGGATACAGTTGGGAAGAAACACCCTTTAACACATACCAGCTCTGAACACCTTTAAATCACAGCTTTTATTGAGCCAGACCCTGTAACGTAAGGGATTCTGAAATTGATCATATTATTTCAGGAATTTGAAGAGCAGGATTATTCTTTCTGCTTTGTAATTGAAATTCTGAATATTCCAAATTATGTCTAATAACTTACTATTTATCACCTCTTCTCCAATTCATCTTCACTCAACTCTGATCTTCAGAATTTCTTTTAGACACATATATATGAAAGAATCACACAATCCTTATTCTTAAATACCTTGTTCCAAGTCTCTGGATTTGTTGTATCTTCTTTTCTAAGAAAGAGCTGTTGGACAAGACCCGTATGTATTTGGAAATATCTGCAAGCGAAGTTGTAAGTAAAGTCCTCCCAATGTGTATATATTTAACAGTGTAATTATTTATTTATGTTGCCATTCTATTTATTTATATGTGCACATATATGTAAAAACCATGCTGTTTTGGTAAGAAATAAAACCTGTAAAGGGAAGAGCACTGTGCTACAAGTGTAACTGCTTGTTCTCTCTGATTTTATCAAAACAAGAAAGTCACCAAAAATCTATGCTGAGTGACCAAGCTGGAATGCCTGATGTGGACCTGATGTGGATGTAGGTGTCCCTCTCTCCCAGGCTTGGTCCAGTGTTTATTGCCAGTACCTGAGCAGGAGCCTGCTTGTTCCAGAGCATGTCACATCAGGATGGGCACTGCAGTGAATTTGCTGTTCCCTACTGTAGCTTTTCTTTAACGATCTTGTCAAAACCTATTTAGCTACAAGTGTGGCAGCCCTGGTATCCAGCTGCTCCTCTTCCACATCATGACATCTAGAGGACAGTAGTAAGAGTTTGCTTTATCCATCATGCCATGATTTTGCCACAGGACTTGCTTACCTGAGGGGTACACAGAGCAAGCTTTGGTATAACTTCCATCATTATTTTGCCATGTTTGTGGCTTGTAGTTCCAAAATAATTTCTCTTTTTCCATTTCTAGGGGACAGACAAAGCAGTTTTTGTCAGCTGGCCTTTTTTTCAGTATGGATGATCTTAGAAAGGAACTTAACACAAATAAAATCTCTTCTAATTAATACTCAATTGCTTATGTGTGTTGAGGTTACTGAAGGAAAGGAAGAGACCTTCCCTTTATTACAATTCAAGCACACAGTTATGCAATCAAAAATGTTGACATTTTTCCTTCAAAAATATTGTGGTAGCATCACTACTTTCCTCTAAGGACAGAGGAGCAGGTTTCTTGCATAATTGTTTCTTATATTACACAATTGTTTCTATGTTATACAAGTTTCTTGTATAATTTGCATTCTGCTTGGGATCTCTGGTCTCAGGGAGGCAGGCACGCCATCTGCTGTGGAAGATACAGAATAAAATCAAATACCATTTGGCAGAATAAAAAAATGGGGGGGGAAAAAACCAAAGCCTACTCCTAAAAAATCACCTGTCCTGGAATTTTGGTTTATCAGGAAAGAAATGACCACAATTCAGGCTTTTAAAACAAATCTCATTCTGAAGAAAACAAACATGGTACAGCGATGGGCAGATTTTCTAGGTTTCTTTAGCCCATTTCTAAGCTAAATCATTAGAAGCCCAAAGGAGCCAACTGTAATTTGTAATTTCAAGGAGAGTGGGGGAAATTTCAGGAGGAATAAGACCTATCTGCTCTCAGATAGAGTAGTCCCAGTGTCTCATTCCCTCCTTGTCCTGCCTTCCCTTAGCAGACTAGATAAGTAGAAGTAGGCCAGGGTTTTCTCTCTGATTTGGCCTCACAAAGCAAACTTTTCAAGGCTCTATTTTAAGTCCTTGGAGACCCAAACCCAGCAATACAGCAATCTCCTACCTGGCCTTGCAGCCGTAATGAGATGTAGATAACCTCTCCACTGATCATACCAGCAAGACCTGGCTAGCAGAGGAGAAAATCAGGATTTGTGGCATCCCCAATCACTGCCAGACTATGGAAGAGAGAGAAGAGTATGGCCAGCTCCAAAGGGAACTGTGGAGGTTACAATTCTTTTGCCAGATTCCACAGTATGGAAATCTCAGCGGCACTTTGTTTGCCTAGTATATTCCAAAAGAGAATTTAATAGAAGAAATGCTTTCTGTGTTATTAATAGAGCTCCCTCTCCTTTGCCACTTAGTTTAATGGCTTTTACCCCCTAGGTGGCACTGTACAATAAAGCAAGGCATGTTTAAATACGGAATGATCATTAACAGTGAGTCATTAAGGTTGGAAAAGACCTCCAAGATCAACATGTGGCCAAACACCACCAAGTCAACTAAACCACAACACTTAGTGCCACATCCAGCCGTTTATTGAACATTTTCGGGATGGTGACTCCAGCACCTGGAGCAACAGGTCATTCCAATGCTTGACAACCCTTTCAGTGAAAAAATTCTTCCTGATGTCCAACCTGAACCTCCCCTGGTGCAGCTTGAGGCCATTTCCTCTTGCCCTGTCACTGGCTGCCTGGGAGAAGAGGCTGATCTCCACCTGGCTACAGCCTCCTTTCAGATGGTTGCAGAGTGATAAGGTCCCCCCTGAGCCGCCTCTTCTCCAGGATGAACATCCCCAGCTTCTTCATCTGCTCCTCATAGGACTTGTACTCCAGACCCTTCACCAGCTTCATTGCCCTTCTCTGGACACGCTCCAGCCCCTCAATGTCTTTCTTGCAGTGAGGTGCCCAAGACTAAACACAGAACTTGAGGTGCCGAGCACAGGGGGATGATCACTGCCCTGATCTTGCTGGCTACACTATTCGTTTTATAGGCCAGGATGTCATTGGCTTTCTTGTCCACCTGAGCACATGCTGGCTCATGTTCAGCTGGCTGTCAACCAACACCCCCAGGTACTTTTCTGCTGGGCCAGTGGAGTTCTTGTTTACAGTGAAAACTAGCGTAAGTATGTTGAATGTAGCTATTAGTCTCAGCTTGGTAATCCTCTTTCTCTGAATCTGTCTCTCAAAGTCAATAACACATACTGCTGTGAATCTCATATAAATACAGTATTTTTACTTTCAGAGTGCTATGGAATGTATTTTTCTGGAAAATTATTGTGCATTGCATGTATTTGTTCTGTCTGTGCACAGTGAATAAACCAGCAGAGGCTGTGCTTACTTTAACAAGTCATTCAGAGCAGCAGGAGCAGAGTGACAGCTGTAAACTGTAGGGGCTCAGGTTCCTCACATCTCCAATATATTCTCACACAGAAGTTATTTTGCATCTGGTGGGAATTGGCCCAATACTACACATCATCATCACCTATTTTGAAACTCCCTGACATAAAGCTCTCCCACAAAACTTCCATGGGACTTCTAAGAAGCATCAAGTTTCACTTTCACCTGTCTCACCTAGGTATGTTTCACACCAGTCTCCACTATCTACATAAAAACTTCATAGGCAGAAGGAAGCTCTCTAATTTTTCTCACTCCTCCAGTTTCTGAGTGACACTGTTTTACTTGTTTCATATGCTGCTCTTCACTCTGATGCTGGAACATGGTTTGCTTGGTGGCACAGGGGAGGAGAAATAGCCCTTGCCCTCCAGGCACTGTAGCAGTGCCAGGAAAACACCTTGAGTACGGCCTTCTTACCCCTTGCTTTCACACAGAAAAAAAAGAGATATCTTTCTGACAGTGTTTACCACTGTGACAACTTTCTTCACAGTCAAATAGAGATGCTGAACCTGGGAGACAAGCTTAGACAGACAGGACATCACCACTATTGGGATGTGGAAAGAGAATAAGTGAGTGCAAAACTTCTGAGAGCAAGGGGCTACCATTGAGAAACAGGGAACTGTGGAGCATAAGGGATGTAGAGGAATGACACCACAGCATCCTCAATAAATTTCTGTAATTCCATTTTGAGAAGAGGTGCTGTGGTTTTCCTCACATTATAGTACCTGGTAAATAACTCCATCATGTACCTTCTCTTTGCTCATTCAAGATCTCCTCTGATTTTCCTTGTATATGGTATTATGAGTTGTCTCTTCATTTGGCTCTCACAATAGCATCATTATTTTTTTCTGTTAATGGGTTTAAGTCCAGAGATCATCCAAATTGTGCCATGTAAGGCTTTTCTAGGATAAGAAACAAAATAGGGTTTTATATAATCTTAATTTTTCTCTTCTGGTCTCATCCAGAAGAAATCTGCACACCCAATTACAATTACTCTGGCAAACAAAGAGGTTGTGGGAGGAGAACTGTTCATATATCACCATACATTTTGGGTTGTTTACCTTCCTGTAGAGAAGGCTAGCACAAAGATTACAGAACTTTGTTTTCCAGTTCAACTCTCAAATTGACAGAAGCACCTTTATTTCAATGAAAGTGTACTAAGGCCTAATCCATAATTTGCAGAGGGGCAAAATTTCCAGTGTTACCCAGTTAGGAGTAAAAGATCTCTAAAACATTTTGTGATTACATCAGTGCCTTCTAGTGCAAGCAGGAATTGATTTATTCATAATAGGAGGATGTCTCCATGACATATGTGTTTATGTCCAATGTGTCAAGCACTACTTTATGTCCTTCTACATTACAGAGCCTTGACCCTTTTTGAGATGCAGAACTAGAAAACAAACATACCTGTGTTGAAACAAAAGCTTTGAGGAAATGTTGGTTCTTCCAGGCCAGCCTTAAGGATTCTTCCTGTGCTGATATGCACACTTTGTAGGAAAAGTCTAATACTGAATGTCTTTGGTTTGCAACAGCTAGGAGGCTGGAGCTTATTAGGAAATTATGTTACGTCTCCAGGCACTGAAAAAGTAAATTCTTACTAATGACTTGTCTATTGTAGTTGTTATTCTCAGCATTTCTTCAGACATTCAGGAATAGATTATTTCTCTCTTGAGAAGTATAAAGCAAATTTTTGCACTAAAGATACAAATTATTTTGCTGATAGAGCCTGCATGAGATGGTGCAAAAGCCAAAAAAATGCGTTCAGTACAGTTTTTCTACCTTCACAGTGTGTAGTAGAATTTTTACGTATGTTCTCATTATTCTTCCTTAATTTTTTAAACTCTCACAGGCATTTGCGTAAATTTAAAGTATTTTTTCCTACAAAACTTTTAGGAACTTAGAAACATAAGACCGTCACACAATTTGTTGAAAGACATTAAGTTTATAGTGATGGAGTTGTTTTTTTAAGAAATAGGAGGGGGTTTTACCTATTATTTGCCCAAAATTGTAGGCCTCTGTAAAACTTGCATCTAAATGCCTTCATACTGCACATATGTAGATCATACAGAGATATCCCATTTTTTTGTTTGTTTGTTGTGAAGAGCAAGAGGAAATACCCTGTTGGCAGCTACCATTGTTCTCTGTGTGAGTCTGTGAGGTTCTGAGTCAGTCTCCAGTTCAAGTCAAAACCTCAGGTTTTAATGATACATCATTAAATACAAAGGGTTTTTTATTAAATTTTAACTTGCTGTGTTCCATCCCAGGAATAAAATACTGCATGTGATCCTGAATGAATGCAGGACAGAAAAATCCTAACCCATATGTTTTCTTTATTTATGAAGATTAATGTAGACTTTATTTCATTTCAATAATTCATGTTGACTCTTGAAGTTCCAAATATATTTGACTGTAGTAGTAATTTTTGCTATTTTAGCTTCTTTCTGTCTGTCCTTCCTGCCTCATCTAAGTCAGTTGTAAATGCATGGGGCTTCAAAGGAAGGAGGAAAAAAGCATAATGAAAATAGCCAATGTGCTCCAAAATGTTAAAAAGATGGAAAACTATTTAAAGAACAAAACATGTCTCAGGAGCTCAAGAATCACTGTGGACTGACATATGGTAATCATATGTCAGCATATGCCTGTGCTGCTTCTCCAGCATATCTCCATTTGCTAAATTCTATTTGTGTCCAAAGTTGTAGCAAGAAGATCAAGTTTCAATGCAGTTAGAAAAATGTACAAGCATGATGATACGTTTAATTTTTAATTTTCTGTAGAACCAATCCTACATATTTTTATTCTTCCTTGTTCCTTTTTCTGATTTCAGAGACTATCCTGACATTATATTTACCCATCTCATCCCATGCTAAATTCTCAGTATCAAGAAAGATGGGACTAACTCCAAGATTAACAAATATCTCTTTAAGTTGTGGTTGGAAAAAGACTCAAAAGATGCAGTGCATAGAATAGAATAAGAAGAGGGGAAACAGTTTCAGTTTCCTGCTCTAAATCTAGTAATTTAATAACCTAACCACTGACTCATTGTGTGTATTTGTTTCTGGTTTCCAGAACACAGAAATCCCATTCTGAACCAAAGAAATCTTCCTTTGGAAAATTTTGCTGAAGTTAATGTAATTTTAGTTTCAATTAAATAGAAAGATTATAAAAGTTCTGGGAAATTTCAGCTGCAAACTAGCTGTGAGATATGAGCTAACCCCAATTCTCATGTTGTTTCCTAACAAACATTATTTCCTCCATCCCAAAGTTGAGGATAGATGTTTGTTTTAGTTTTAGCATACATGTTAAAGCTAATAAACTACGTATTTGACTCTTCTGGCTACTAGAAAAGTAGGCTATTGGGAGCTGCAAATAATGTTGACAATTAACAGTGGCAATACTGAATATTGTATATGGGTCTAAGATTTCTTCCATTACTCCAGTGTAAATGGAAAGCATTTTACTTCAGGATACTGCATGATAGGGAAATAGCTTAGCACAAGAAAAGATTCCAAGGGTAACACCGTGTTGTTTGAGGTGCACGGAAAAAGTAAACGGAGCACGTATTTCCTTTCTATCTGGAAACACACAGTGAAGAATTTCAATTTCCAGTCAGACGGCCAGGGAACGGATTCTCCTCTGAAGATAAACCCAAAATAACTCTGCCAAACGAATGTCTCTGGATTGATACTGCTATACTCCAGATGAGAAATTCCCCCACATTGCTGAGTCTCAAGCATGGATGAACACAGCAGACTGGTGAAGCAATCATTTAATCATTCAGTTCCATTAAATGCGACATAGGATAGCTACATGTGTCAAGAGCTAGAATGAGGCAAGCTACTTTTTACAGGCACAGGTCCTAGGATTAGAAAACCACCACGATTTCTGCCCGAGCATTGTGGCACTGAAATCTCCTGGAGGTTTCTATCATAATCCAGCGCTGTGGTGGTGGTTGAAGAGAGGATGTGCAATGGTAACTGCAGTTTCTGCTTCACTGCATTACCTTGTAATGACATTAGCACATATTTTACATTCTGTGAGGGGAATGCTTCCCTCCTTCTCCCTGCCGCTTAGAAACAGTGAAGAGATGAGATCTGACACTTGAAAATGCTGTAGCGCTGTGACCTCGCCGGGGTATAAGATGGTCTTAGTGGAGGCAGAAAATTCAGATGCCTGAAGTACTTTTGCTTCGTCCAGCTGGTGTCCTACTGTCTACAAAGCTGCTTCCAGACAGCAGTGCTTTGTTATTCACTTGACTTTACTAGCCCTTGTCAGCGTTAATTGGATTTGTGACATGGTCAGATGTTTATTTCTTGATTCTGTTGTCCCTTGCCTTACAGGACACATATGCCAGGGGAAACTACAGAATATCTAGCAAATACTAAACTATGAAGACATACATAGACATGCCGTCCAAGTTTTCAGGAGCTAAAACTTAAGGAAATGGGGGCGTAAAATATTTTTTTCCTCTAATTTATGACAATATTGTCACTCAGCACTGATTTATCATAATAATTAAAGCAGTTATAACACTTTTTGTTTAAATATATCCAGAGCTCTCTAGACAGTCAAATGTCATTCATTAATGTGGTCATGTATAAATGCCCAACTAAACCTTATTGTAGCGGTATGTTGTTTTGGAGAAGAACGCACATAAATCACATAATCACAAGGTTACACTTCTGGTAAAATCTCTTAGCATATTAAGTATTTGCAAAACTTACTCCCTTCATGGAAGCCACTGGCTACAGTCATAATTTTATTATAACTTCCTTTTGTTTTGTATATGAGATTATAATCTCGGGCTGTATAGGAGTTGTTCTACAACTCACTTTCTAAATCTTCGCTACTATTACTGAGGTAGTATTTTGTAAATGTTTTTAAATACAATGAAAAAAGTGTTTATCAAGTTATTGATACCTCTAAATTATTTAAATCAAAAACCAAAAAAAGAAGAGGACTTAATTTACAACTGCTAAAAAGAGCATGAGTTTTGGCACCGAATCCCAAAGAAGGTTTTATTCTGAAATGCAGCCTCCCTGCTTACAGAAATTTTGGTTGGATGAGAGGCCCATACGTGGTCTTAGAGAATAGATACACACAGAGTCAGAGACTGAAAATAGTTCATACCTCAAACATTGATATAAAATTTTGCTCATTATAAAGAAGCTACAGCCGAAGAAGCCTCCCTGAAGAGTGGGACTTTGAACTGAAAGTCGAACTGCTGGTTAGATAAAGGGAAACACATTGTTCAGTCATCTCAGGCTGAGGGAAAGGTATGCATCCACAAAAGGCCAAAGCTACCAGCTGCAACTATCCCCAGCTGAGTTTGGGGTGGGGGAGAGCACAGCTCACAGAAGCCAGGCTTACAGAGACTCCCCCCAACCGAGGGGGAGGAGGAGATTTTGGGTGCATGGTGCAACCTCTGGTGAGAGACACTAAACACCCATCCTCCCATTACACAAACCAGCCCAGCTGTGGAACCCCCAACCCCACAGGGCACATCCACGGGACTTTCCTGTGAGAGGCTTTGGCCCACACGGGTGCACGTGGTGCAACAGACCCAGAGTCTGCTGTGAGAGACTGACCCCACCCCAGGGGGACATGGCCGGACATGCCCACCCAGCCTGAGCATGTACACCCATGGGACTCTGTGCCTTCCGGGGGGACCTTCACCACCAAGAGACCAGCTGGAGAGGATCAATGAACAGCGTTGGGATCCACGGAGTGGTGCTTTTTTCCTTTTTCTGTCCCTGTCACACTTTCTGTCCCCCCACCTATCTTCTACTTCTTTCTTTCTTCCTCTCTCTCATATTTACTGTTAAATAAAACCCTTACTATTGTCGCTGGCATATGGTTTCGTTTGCACCTTAATTTGGGCAGAGGCATTTCTAAGAACCTTGAAACTGGATCATAACACTCACACACACCCCCCACTCTGGAAGTCACAGTGGATGCAGTCTTTTCTTCAGGCTTAAAACAAGAGTAAATCAAACATGGCTTCTCTACACAAAGAGTGTACAGAAATACCTGAACATTCATTCATATGTCAGCATGAGCTAAATTTCAGAGACATGATAAGACAGTAGGACCAGGGAGAGAGAGAGACAGATTGACAAAGCAGTTAAGCATGGGCTTAACTTTAAGTTTATATCCAAATCCTCATGAAGTCAACAGCTATGCAGTTGGAGCTATGCCAGGATGTAGCTGAAGATGTGACCATCATAGTCTGCTTTATTTAAGCATGTTGCTACTAAGTTTGTAAGCAGAAATGGAGTTAGGCAGCTATTGATAATCTGTAAGTGTTGTGAAAAACATGTTGGCAAAATTTTTATATTGGCTAATGCAAGAGAGTAATAAAATCAAAGAGAAACTACTTGTCATCACATCAGCAAGAAACAGTGTGTATGAGTTATTTCTATTCCATTCTAATTTTATTATTAGCAGACCCCCAGTGCTTTCAATACACATAAAGCTGGAATAGCACAGGGGCAAATCAATCCAGCTTGGTTTCATTTTGGACAGCTATTTGGAAGCATCTGGAAAATGCACAAGACTAAGCTCCACTCCAACGTATTGTACTAGCTGAGAAACAGGAGAGGAATTTTTTTTTTTTTTTAATTATAGTGCTTCTGCCTTTTGTACTGATTTTGACAGGCCGTTGCTCCATTAAATAAGGCAGTGTTTGGTCCTTCAGTTCTTGCACTGTTAGATAACATTGTATAAGCCAAAAGACTATCCACCTAGACTCTGAAACTGTTCCTCTACCCCACTAGGAACGTCAGGAATGGGCTTACTACCTTTAGTGGGGCAGTATGAAGGTATGAAGTAAAATCACTAAGAAAATTTGCTGAAAGAGTTACTAAGCTGGGCAAATTTTATCAGAATGTCATCTTCTATAGTATCACTGTTTCTATTTGCCAAAGTAATTACATGATTTTCTTATGCTCTACTGTATTATGTTAATTAAAAATTCTTCATTAAACTTCCTCGAGGGCAATCATAAAAGAGGTGTCATCTCCAGACAATGGTCTATAAAATATTTGGTGTATCACAGGTCCTTCATTACATCTGCATGTATCATTCAATATCATTATTTAGCTTCAATAAAGCTGAGATTTGTTTATTTATTTATTTATATGGCATCTAGTAGCAATCTACAAGCAATAGCTGGAGCAGAAAAAGTAGTTCTTCTCCAACCCTGCCTGTTATTGTGGAATTGATTTATTTTTGGAGTAGAGCTCCATTAGGAAAGATAAGTTTTCTAGCAAGCTATTCAAAATGCAGTAAAATATTAAAGAATTATCAGGAAAAGAAAGAAAAATTGCTTTGTATACTTTTATTATTTATTAACCTGAGCTGGCACTCACTTTTATACAAAGAGTTGCTCCATGCTCTTTAACTGTACTTTTCTCAGCCCTAAGAAGATAGGATAAAAAACTACTAAGGTCAATAACCATGTACACACCAACATAAAACTTAGCGGCTTTTATTCACTCTTACAGTTCTTTCACAACACATTATTAATGCCAAGGTTGTATCAACTACCATGAATATTTAACTGATTCAAAAATCACATGTTAGCCCACAAGATATTGCTGATGTCTGATTGAATCTCAAATAAGATTAGATATTATTAGGGAAAAAAAATAATGTCCGTTAAGATAAAAGGAAAGCACAAAACCTCAACAAAACCTAATGCTGTGTCAGAAGCCAAATTCCGACTTGAAAAGCAACATTCCTCTAGACATGCTGTTGCATTTTGTGTCATTTCTTCATGAACCTTCCTCAGAAGCAGGCCTGCTACAAAGTGATGTGTTAAAAGCACACATCCCTGTTTTAAGGTACAAGGCCTTCCTTAGTGACAGAAATAGGATGCCCACTTATGAAACAATTTCTTAAAGAACTACTAAAAGCTGGCACAAGATAAAACATTTCCAGGCCTGGAAGTTCCTTAGCTTCCAGCCCTGCCAGGAGGCAGGAGGCACAGCACATCACCCCAGGGTGACGGGGGACCCTTTGGGACAAAGTCCATCTGGACACCTGCTCAGGAACCTGCAGCCCTGCAAGTGCTGCCAGCCCTGACGCAGAGGCAGCTGCAGCTCTTGGAAGGCTGGGTCACCTGCCAAGTGGATGTGTAGAGAGCTGGCAGGCAACCAGCATGTTTCTGGCAAAAATCTGACAAGCTTGGGTTCCACAAGATTTCTCTTTTATAACATGAGAATGCTACTTTCTCTCCACAAGAAAACACCAAATAGTTTATGTTAGGAAGTGCATTTGTACAAGGCCATTTTCTCCCTCCAAAAATATGCGTTGAGTAAAATTTAACTTGACAGTTCGTTGTGAAGTTCAGATAAAACCAAACATTAAGCAATATTTGCCTAATTAGAAAAATTAGTATTGAAATAAATAGAACCATACAATCTACCTGGTATGTCTGTTGCTTGAGTAGTGCAATACAGGGCACTGTAGAAATTCTGCAATTAGTTCTAAGGAACACTGAAGTATCACAAGCAATGTATTTGCTCACCCATGGCACTTCCTCAGGCAGACCAGGGCCACATGCAGCCAGACATTGACTGTAATAAGGGGTTAAAATGTAACTCTCCCAAGTTTTTGTTGACTTCCCTTAGCTAGAAATAGTAAAAGGATAATGTGATTTCCTGTTATAGTTCAGTATGAAGTTGTCTCAGCACAAATTTTAATCTGTATTGTAGACATAAATTAGCACATATTAATGTTAATGGAGTTATATTGCTTATTGTGTCTGAGCTAGAACCTTCAGCTTGGGTTGTGCAGCTTGCTTACATATTTAGAAGGGCAGGAAAATCTACAGCCCTCCTACTGCCAAACAGCATAATAATTAAGTAATTAACCAGCAACTACTTAGCTCTTGAACTAGCTAAGCTAAAGAATCCTAGCAGCCTTTCTGTGTAAAATATTTTTGGGGATTGAAGGCTGAATCCACATTGATGAATCCAATATTCCTTCTGCACTTGTGTCAGTGCTTTACATTCTGACAAGATGGCTGGCAAGCCACAAACCAAGTTCATATTATTCAATATCCTTATATTGCTTTACAGTCAGGAGTTCACTATAAGCAATGCTGACAGAGTTGTCCCTTGTGAGTACCTACATTTCACTGCATTTGTTTTTCAATATTCCCCTTTAGCTTGAAACAAATGCAGGTTTCATGCACCCACCTAAGTATTAATTAGCCTGATGCCTATCACTTGAGGGGAAAATAACTTTATGCCATGTTACATTCCTTCAGTTCTTACAAGTGCGAGTACCAGTTTCAGCTGTTATGCACACTTGAACTTCTGCTTTTTTTGTGCAGGTACCTAAGCAATCTGTTAAGGAAGGTAGGAATCACTGTAGCAAAGAATCACTGTCCCAATCTGTCCTTTGACAGAAAGAAAACACCAGCATGTATATATCCTTTTGCAACCAGGAATTTCTGTTTTACCAGTACAAGATTTCCAAGAGAAAATATCTGGCAAAAGACAATGAGAAGTGCAAAGTCTTGTCTCAAAGTTTCCATTTTATATAGTACACAATTTAACTTCCTTGATCAAGGAAGGTGGTGAAGGTCAACCCTTC
>NW_008238330.1:12800750-12807065 GCF_000691975.1 Corvus brachyrhynchos
GCACTCTCTGGAGCATTGAGAGAAACTCTGCATTCCCTGTAAGGCTTTCACTATGATGAATCTCATCTCTTTGGCTGCCTTCCTAATAATACCTAGCAGCATCCAGCATACATGCTCATACTGTATTAGAATATAACAATTTCGTAAATGTGGAAAAGAGACTTTTCTGAAGTTAATGACTGCAGCTAGAAAAACCATATCAAACAGGACTGCAGACCACTTGTGTAAGTCACAGCCTTTTCTTCAGAGAAGGGCACCTCCATTTCATGAATTGATACTAAGCTGAATTTCTTTTTCTACCTTGTATGTTCCTGGACACTGACATTTTTCACGAGACAAAGAAAATGGTGATCCTCTATGGGCTGTAAGGGAAAACAGCTCCTAGTTAGAACTGGGGTATTGAGAGCACTTGGTCAATCCAACTTCATAGAAGGTTTAAGTACCTCCAGACTGTACCACATCTGTCAAAGCAGCAGCAAATACAACACAAAATGTAGAGCAGGTCCAATTTTTAGTGTGTCAGTAGAATCAGCCTGCAGTTATTTTTAACTGCCTTGGAAAGCTTAGCAGGCAGATACAGTTAATCCTTTAAAGGATTTGCAGGTATTCATAGCTTAATAAGTAAGTATAGTGGATTAAGCCAATAGAAGATTGCAGACAGTCAAAGACGACCTTTACATGCTAACATTCAAAAAATAAAGAGAACAGTTTCTTTTACATAGTTCCTTCCTGACAATCACCCTCAACTGTATGTTGAGGTCAGTATGTGCCAGAATCCCAGGCAGTGAAATATGAAATAAAAATGTTAGTCATTCACGTTAACACTTGTGATATTTAAGTTAAGAGAAAGCAGTGAGTTTCTGTTGTCTTCTATTTCCATTATCCTATAAATGCTTTGAAAAGCAGAACTGCTTTCATGAATTAATGTGAATCTACTTATGTAATAAATAAATAATAAAACTTAAATGGTAAAATTCATTTTAGGAAGAAGAAAAAAGGCTGAATTATTATTATAGGTCAGATTTTGTATTGCTTGTATTCTCTTTCAGGATTCACTAACATAGGTTCAGCTGAGAGATGTCGGCCTTCAATATATTCATAAACAATGTGGAAAAGAACACCCATAATAAGACAAAGGGAAAAAAATCAGATGACACAAAACTATTAGGCTGAGGAAATCTAGGGCTGGTTATGAAAAGCTTTGAAGGTAGTTCAATACTGAATGGGTGATAAAATGCCAGAGGCTATTCAGTGTCATTAAGCACAATGCACATCAAGAAGGGAAGAGAAAATACACGTATATGTATGTACATGGGTTGTCAGTATCACCAGGAAAGAAATCTGAAAATATCTGGTGCTTAAAGGAACAAACAAACCAGGGATTTATTTAAAAATTAACAGAGAAAACATAAAAAATCTGCCCTGTAAACACTCAGGACACAGACACATCATGAATACTATATGGAGTTTCAGTCATTCCATTATCAAAAAGGTTATAATAGAATTAGAAAAATATCTAGAGAAGAAATGAGAGCAATGTACTAAATCATGAATTTTATTAAAAAGGTGAGCTGGGAATAGTTATTCACTAGTTTTCACAATATAAATATTGGAAGGCATGCATTTTTTTTGGTAATAATAAACCAAACTTACTTTCATTAGATATTGAGAGGCACAAATGGTACATGGATCAAAAGAATCATGAGTTCATTGATTCAGCAGTTCTATTCAGTAGGTCAGCAGTAACTACTAAACAAAAGAGTCTCCTAGTCACTGAAGGCCCAAAGAACATGATGGAAAAATCACTAAGCACGACTGCCTCCAGACATTTTTTCCATATGTATCTACTAACTAGCTTAGGTAGACTTTTCATTTGGCTGAATTCAGCAGTTCTCAGGTCCTCATGACTAGAATGACTGAAATCATAATGTGTATTGTTTGGCATATTGTTACAAGAAATTTGGCCAAGAGCTCTCCGGTTCTACCACTGCTATTCAAAAATAATCACAATAAAACAAAGTTGCTTCATTAACTACAACTGAAGCAGCCTAATTCCCTTACACATTTTTAAAGTTATATACTCTGACTACCAGGAAAACCACTGCTCTAACACCTCAGCTGTGTTAACTGAAATATAGTTGAAATAAATGTAGATAAGAGATACATGAAAGGTAAGAGCAGAATATTGTTCCACAAGGTTATAATTAGGACCCTGCTCTTCCCAGATGATTCAATAGTAGGACATATTGTTGACTCTGATGCTTGAACAGAATTGTGAGACATAGGAACATAGGACTAAAAAGGAACTCCAGAATCACTGCAAGCACTCAACTCTTACACTTGCAGTTGTATCACCTAATTTTTTTCGGAAACTGACCAAAGCCCCTTTTGTAACTACTCGATCAGACGGCAGTCTCAAAGTGTCTCTCCCCCGACAGAAAATTCTCTTTGATTTTCAGACTCAGTATATTCCTAGTCAGTTGATGACTTATGCTCTTCTACTAACACAGTCCCTTGGTTTAACTCTCTGATGGTACATTCAGAGAAGGAAATCGTATCATCTGTTAATACTCATTTAGCTTGGCTCATCGAGGCAAGCTCTTTTGCAGCACATCTCTCCTACCATGGTATCCAATGTGAAGAGATCCCAGCTGGCTGTGACACCAGGCCAGTCAGTGCAGACACTGCAGACATTCTACACCCGCATGCCCCGGTCCCAAGAGCTGTGCAGAGAGGTTAGCACATTCCTCTCAGGCCAATGTGCCCTGTCACCAAGACAGCCAATCCTCCTCAACCTGTATTCAGAGCCAAACTAACGTGGCTGCACTAAATCACTTCTGGAGATAGTTTAGTGGTGGTTAGATCAATTATTTATATACTATACTTCCCTGTGTAGTGTAATTACACTCCTAGTCTCATACTGTACACTTCTAATCCCATGGATCACCAAGCTCTTTCTCCTCACTAACTCTGTACTGATTTGCCCTTCTGGAATGCAGAATTTCCACAGAACAGACTCCAGTTTTTCCATACATCTCAAAGTCTATGATAATCTTTGACATGCAAACTGAAAAGATTTTCAGTGTTTGCACTGACGGCTTTGCTGGAATGCTGAGCCCTACAAGTCACTACAATGACTCTGAAGCTTAGTGACAACTCTATTATGAGAATGACATCACTTCTTATCATTTAGGAAGAAACAATTCCTTAATATAGTAGTGGCAGATAACTGACATCACCATCACCAAGTTCCTAAGAGATGCCTGAGAAGGGAAGAAATGCAGTTAAAACAGTAGGAAATAAAGATTGACAGAACACTTGACAATGGTTCTGCACTTTTTAAGAGCAGTCTATCTTAGTTTCTCATAATCTAATCTTTCCCTTGTACAATCCAATTTGCTTAGGTAACCTGGACATCTTTCAGTCCTCATGGTTTCTCTGGCTCTGTTCCACACTGCAGATTTGTTGCTGCAAGTCACTCCTACTAACAGACACTGCACAGAGAACACAGTTTCAGGAAGTCTGCCACTTATCTCACTGAGTGCTTCACTGTCATATCAGCACTTTTTCTGAATTCAGGAAGGGCAGGGGTCTAGGACTGGGGACAAGAGAAATTCTATCCTGACACAAGCATGAAGGAAAGACCAGCACAAAATCAACATAAACCTTAAAAAAGTATATGAGGGCATAAAAGGGCTCCGAAACACACAGGGGTACCATAGGAAGAGCTTTATCACAGAGCAAATGAAACATAGTATCACAGAATCACTTCTGTGGGAAAAGACTTCCAAGATCACTGTGTCCAACCATTTACCTAACACTGACGACACTAAATCATGTCCCAAAGTGCCACAACATGAGAAGCTCCTGGACCTTAATGGCCTAGAGTGACTTGGTGGGTGGGAGGATGAGGGGCATTCATGATTTATAGATGAGTAAGAAAGGGGCTGTGAAAGAAAGTAGCTTAGGCGAAAGGACACACTGAAAAACATTTAAAATGAAGATTTTATTTCTTTTAAATGTGTGGCCTTCTGCAGAAATTTACATTTAGTTATTGAATATCACCACATCATAGCTGTGTATGCATATTTATTCTCATGAAAGGAAGCAAAATATTACTGAAGTTGAATATGCAGCCAATATGTATTTACCCCAATAAGAAACCATACAACGTTTACCTTAAGGTAATTTATACTATAACACATATTTTGAAAATCTGTAACACATATCTCAAATCAGACTATGTACTCAAAAAGATCTATGTTTGCTTAGCAAAGGAAGCAGGACAGTGGTACTTCCTCATTCCCATTCTGCCATCCTAATGTCCTATTGCCACTGTACCTGGCTTCTGTGTTCCTCACACATTGAAGAAATGAATGAATACGAGGAAGCAGCCTGCAGGAAATGGTCTGTGCTTGACTATCCTTTCATGCTCATTTTGCTTTGTGGCAATACCTCTGGCTTAACAGGGGTTTCACTTGATTTAGTTCAAGTCAAGGGAAGAATTAGCCCCACGATGTGCCTCACACCCACTGAGCCCATATACCTATCCAACATGGACTTAACATTCCTGACTAACCTTCTGAATGCCTGTCCAAAGGCAAAACAAAGCAACTGGAGATTTCAGATGCAATCTGAATGTAATGTGATGTGAGCCAGACAAATGCTTCAACTGATCTTGATCTCTTTCCAAAACATGGAACACTGCATCAATAAATATCAATACTCATTTCGAAACCTTCAGAGTACTTAGCTAAAGTACTTTAATTGTATTCATACAGTCAAGTGTTAGCAAATTTTCATCTTAAAGATAGATGCTGCATTGGCAGTTTGCAGAGAATTTACAGAAAAAAAATAAACCAAACACAGGAACCCCCAATGACAAACACAGGGCTAGACAACTATAAACTTTTTGGGGAAGAAAAACCCCTGATTTTCTTAGAAAACATGTAATGTTGAATAAACCAAGAATTTTTCTTTCCTTTCCTTGGTACTTTTACTCATTCAGGTATTCTTGCTGTGCATCAGTTTCATAGAACAGTACTTCCCTGAATTAAGATTTGATCCTTTTTCTTTATCCTGTCAGGATTCTTACCAAAGTAATGAGAAATTGTTTTTATGATCTGCAAGAAGAAAGATTTATTCCTTTCTTATGAGTAAATAAATTTATTAAAAAAAATCAGTTAATCCTCAGCTACATCCATAGACCTGCTCCCATCATACAGAGATTAAGAATTAAACAGAGGCCTTTCCCTGGAGTGTAGCATCACTGAGCAAAGGGCAGGGATAAGAACCTGGGAGGGTGCCATGAACGGGACAAGAACAGAGCATCTGTTCCTGTGTGGATTTTTCTCTCCTCCCACACATTAAAGGGAGAGATGCATATGGAGTGTGTACAGTGTTTATTTTTAACCAGTCAGGCAAAGGGCCATGATAGCTCTGTCCCATTGCTCTGTTTATCTCAAGGACAGCTACAAATACCTGATACTGAGATCTGATGTTCTCCACTCATGTCATGGTACCCCCTTCCCTATTCTTTATATGTTGCCTTATATATTAAAAATGTGTCTCAACAATACATATTCTTGGCACCCTGCAGGCAGTTCTGCTCATTGTTTTTGTGCATCACATCTCTTAATACAACATAAGGATAGATCTCGCCAGGACTTAAATAAAAGCCAAAACCCCCCCCAAACAATCAGGCCTCCTTCCATGCTAAAGAACCTTCATAATTCTGTTTACTGAATATATTATTTCTTTTAGGTTTGCTTTCAAGCAAGAACTCTCAAGTCTCATTGCCAGTATTTCGCCTCTCATCATATTAATAACTTGTTTTGGTTTTCTGTTAGACGTCCTAAGACATTTTAAGGCTATTCTAAGGCAGTTCTTCATATTGCCAATCTTTGTTTATTTTCTGTTTGGGCTATGCTTTTCTATCAATTCACAGAGAGTACAGTACAGGTTAGTCATACATTCATAACTTGATTATACTAACCAAAGTCATCCATTTATGCAGTTCTGAGGAGGAGGGTGATTTTACCAGGCAATTTTATTGAAAAGGACATCATCCTCACCAAAGATATAATTCACAGCAAGAGTAACATGGAAAAGAATATCCTCCTCCAACATATGAAACAACATACCACTAAGTTAAAATAGTAATTTCTAACCCAGTAGTTTAAGGAAGTACATTTATATATTTTTGAACTCCATAGGGCTTCAAAGACTAGGCTGTGAAAGGGAAAAAATGAGGAAATCATATTTATCACTCTTATTTTGCAGTAAATGGAAGATATCTTACGTTATTATTCCTGC
>NW_008238330.1:12807093-12812514 GCF_000691975.1 Corvus brachyrhynchos
AGAAATTTAAAGTTATTATCCCTGCTAAAGACAGAGCAAACACAAAATTCTTCACAGATACCTTGAGACAACACAAATGAAGTAGCTACCACACCACAAACACAGACCCTTGTTTTATGTTAGCCTATCCAAGTAGCCGTGCCATCTGGCAACCAAAAAGTCACTAAAAAGAAAAACAGCTACTTGAGAAACAGTCATTCAGTTCCCTGTGGTAAAGAACTCACCAAAAAAGCAGAATTGCAAATAAAACACAAGGAAGTGCCTGCTGCTGACTACCTCTACAGTAATCTGAAAAATTATTCATTCACGTATATTTTTTCTGAATAAACAGCATTGTATTAAAGAACCAACCAAACAAACATACAAAACAAAACAAACAAACCAAGCAACCTGAGGTATTTCTCTCTTTGAAGAAATTATCCTGCTCAAGCCAATGGAACAATTGTACTTACACCACATGGCCCTGAAAGAGCTGAATGCGCCTTGAGAGGGAATATACCTGGTCTCCCAATGGAAAACAAGGGCACTCAGATCTTGACTGATCAGACCCTCCACAGTTATCTCCTATAAATACATAGTAAGCACATATTTTTAATCATCAATGAGAAATGTAAAGCACATTTTAAATCCCACTGATTCCAAGTAAATTTAAAGGTGCACTTAAACATACATTTAAGATGCTCTGGGAACAAATTTAGATTAAAGAAATAAAACATTGTCTATGTGAAATAAAACAGTTTTGGTCTACTTTGTAGCAGACCATAATACACTGCTTCACAGTTAGTTAGCCCTGCACATTCTTAAAAATTTACAGGGCAGTATGTTGAAAATAAATTTAGAAGTAAGTGGTATATTGCTGCATGGTCTGCAGAGCTTATATTACCAATCAGCACAAACCATGACTGGATGAATAACGAGATTTATACTTAGTCAAATGGAAAACAGAAATGTGATTCACAAAACCGGTCATAGTCTAGTATTTCTTATGGATTAATCCCAGTAAGGTTCCTGAGACATGTTCGTCATTCTTAAGTACTATCTATACAGTTTATATTAACAAATTTCAGCATACAGATTAAAATATTAATTCTGTGCTGAAGTAATCCATTTGCAAATTGTGCTATTGCAACCAACTAGGCTGGGAAGCCATGCAGTATTTTTTCATTTGTTGACAGAATAACTTGAATGTTGTAAACAAGATCAGTAATTCACTTTCAAGATTAAGTTTCAGATGACTGGCTGCTAATATGAGAAAAAAGCCACGTTCAGAAATCATTACCAACTTCATGAATGCTTTCTGAATATTAACTGCACACAAATTCTGATCAGCAAATAATGAAAAATCACCCAGTCCTTCTCTTTTAAAGGTTTCGTTTTATACTTTCAAATACATTACAGCCAAAGGTAACAAAACATCTTTTTGGAAATTTTATGTATTCGGCTTCTTCATTTCTGCCTTTTCAAAGGGAAGCTTTTTGCACAGCAAACTACAAGTATGTATTGAGCACAGTGACCTTTATAATTTTGATTTCAACAACAAGGTCAACACTGCTAAGAAGCCAGTTTTGCCTTAAAGGCAAAAGTCTCTCTAAGAACCCAAAATGCATTTTTTAAATGTAATTGAACTACGACAATTCATTTCCATAGGCTTATGAAAAAAAAGCCTTCTAAATTTGCAACCAATTTTACAGTATTTGGCCACTGACAATAGATGCAGACAGGGAAGCTGGACCATTACTTTTTGAATTTCATACACTGCTAACTCAGACAAAAGTTTTTATGTGAAGAGAGACAGGCAACAAGGAGCCCCCTGTCAAGAACAAGCACAGCATAGTCAAAACACATCAGAAAGTGAAAAGGCACAGAATGTGAGAGAAACCAAGACTCCATTCCTGGGATCACCAACCAGCTGTGCACAGGAGGTGTCTTTCCCTGTTGGTGCCTCCTTGGTCAGCACAGCACAGCTGACACAGCTGACTTCCTCCCAGGGCCTGCACCACCTCAGGGCAGCTCACAGAGGGATGGAGACCTTGCCTGTATTAGGAGATTACATTATTTCACCAGCAAGATGCTGCTGCAGTTTACCCTTAAGCATGTGTCTAGTTAAGCTGTTGGCAGTGCTGTTTCCAGTTAAAACTGTTGTAACAATTGTCAGCTGAAAAAATGTTCTCATCATAGTTGACAGACCTGTTTCTTCATTACCTTTGTATTGTATAGTCATACCTATCTCTGCAAGTGTAACAGCCACTGAGTATAGCGTAGTATCAAATCAAAAAGTTAACTTTAACTTCAAAATTTACAATTTGATGGTAGGAAAGACCTTATATTTCATGTCCTTGGCTAAATAGCTACAGGTTGGATGAGGTAGGAGAAAATGGGGCTTTTATGTTTGCTAGGCATCATTAACATCCATTCCTGTTCACAGCTACATTTTGGAAAATGCTACATGGAATGGTTGTTCCTATATATTCACAAGATCATTTTGCTAGACAGAAACTTATTTCATAGGGTAGGAAAGGAAAGAATGTATTACTGATTTCCCCCCTGCTTTCCTACAGTTGCTTCATTACAGCTTTCCTAAATTTCCTCTTCCTATTGATGCCTTAGGTTTTAAACTTTGTATTTTTCAAATTCTGTACTGCTTGGTGTGTGACTCCGAAGTTTCTTGTAGCCTGTTAATTTCTGCTCTCTCATGCTAGGTAGACATAACAAAGCCTCTCTGGGCCTGCTCTCCAAGGACACCCAGACTGTCCTAGCTCAAAAGTATAAACCAAAGAGCCTCGAAAAGGGGGGTAAGCTGTGGAGAAAACTGAAGCTTTAATTGGAGAATTAACCCTGCTATGCAAATGAACCAAACCTATAAAAGAGTGAAGAACTCGTGACCTGGGATGCATCTTGGGGTCCATTTTGAGAATAGCTTCAGGCTCCCCAGGGTGTATCTCTGAAGGCCTTTCAAATAAATACCTCTTTTAATCCTTTACTCCTGTCTAGTTTCTGTTTCTAGGAGACCTCTCAAGGCATCACTATCATGCTGTACAGCTAACTCTATGAATAATTTAATTGAGATACTCTATCAGCACACTGCAGTTTATGAAGGCATGCTTCTCTCAACGTTTCTGCTTCCATCCTGATTTTTTTGTAACCTAACCTGAGAGTATGATGACCAAGCATTTCCATTTTCACTTTCTCCTCTGCAGCTCCTGAGACAGAAATAAAATTCAGAAGGGGCAGAATAGGAGGGGGAGGGATGCCTTCTGCTAAAGGTAGAAAAAACACATCACACAACCATCATCAAAACTTCATGTGTGACAATCTGGTAAGTGAATCCTCAGGGAATTTTAACTATACACATCCCTTCATAGGTACACTGCAAAATCCTCCACGGCAAGAGGATGAGGCAATGAAAGCCACCTTAAAAAGACTCCAGAATGAATGGATATCAGGGGAAGGAGGAGGGGAGAAAGAAAATAGGTGGTCTCTCTTTCACTGTGAATAATCCTTGCTAGTTTTATAATCACCAGATTTTTTTTTCCAGATAGCAACATTAGCCTCCATAAAAGTAAAAAAGCAGGAAAATTGCACCATCTTTGCTCAATATCAGTATGTTCCTAATGCAGCATGAAGCAACAAGCTTTTATTATCATTTTTCCTTGTAGTCTTTTATTTTCTACTACTTTCACACATTTAAATACTACTTCTGTCATCTATATTCTAGTTTCAAAAATGTCCAAGGGTTATATTATTTACATATCTCAATTGAATATAGTTCACATATGAACAATATGATAAGGAACATAATTTAAAATAACAAGCAACATAAGTAGTTTAAAACTCTCGTTACTTTCAGTGCCTCTGCAAGTGAGGTGTTTAAAGCTAATTAATCAAATTTCTGTGATTTTCCACTTTTTAAAAAAGTTTCACAAAAATCTAAAAACCATACACCAGGATAAATAGCAATCCATTTCTCATACTATATTAAAAGCAATGTTATCCCTTTTGATTGAAGTAGGTGGCTGAACTTTGGACTCTTAGAAGTGGTTTCTTTTAGGAAATGCATTCCAGAATCTGTTGGGGTTCTTTGTGTGTTTTTCCCTTTCTCTTAGAACATCAGCTCAACCTGCAGCTGAGCTGATCTGTTTACTGTCACTGAAGAAGCATTCCCATCCCACTCTTTCCAAAATCAAACTTTACCTTTCTTCTCCCCTTACTCTCTAGTCAGTTCTGTTCCCCACCTATTGTACGGGCCCGGCCACTTGTCAAACACTTTCCACAAGCTGATTCAGCTCACTAAATTGGAAGTGTTATTCAGCCATTCCATTAACCAATTTTTCTGTCATTTTCATAATTTAAATCAGTTGACCCAACAGTGACAAATACCAGAGATAATAGGTGAGGGCAGTTTGCAGCAGGTCATAAGGAGGCCTTGCAGGGTCATGCAGAAAGTGTTTTTTCTTGGCAGCTTTTCAGCAGCATTCCTCTATTCAGTGGCTCCTGTTTACCGGATAATGCATCAACACCAAAACTTTGCCTGTCTTCTGCACCTACATTCTGTGCACAACAACATACTTCTGATCAATAACTGTGCATCTGTTGTGACAGATACCTCTAATTCAGCATATGGCTACCGTGGTTTCACTTATTTTATACCTGAAGAACCTGAACGAAATACACTTTCATGAATAGTGACCTACATGTTACAACATCCGATCGCTACTAAAACAACAAGCACGTGAAAGAAATGTCTATATTTTGGGTTGCAAAGCAACAGAAAGCCATTAAGAGAAACACATGGCTAAAAAAAAACAGATTTTTCTTTTCCTGTTTAAAAATACTACTTAAAATTAGTGTTTTCCAGATAAAATAAAATCAACACAGCAGCAAGAAAAATAAAAGTACAAACTGCTGGCACACATAAGTCGCTAATACAGCCAATACCTTTCCGTATACCCAGTCTCTGGGAACGTGCATCCTTTGTTTGAAAGAGAGGACACAAGGAAACGTCCCCTGTGTTAGGTTTTCTCTGAGTTCCGCTGAAGGGACAAAACTCACCCACTGAACTCTTACAGAATTTACAACTATTCATGTGTTACCCTAGGAAACATATAAAGAGAGGGCTGGCACGCTTGCTTGCTTCTTCTGGAACTTCCAGCCACAGCCGAGCTGCTCAAATGATGGTGATGTGACCCATCCTTTCCGAGTTCACAAGCGATACTCGTGAGCGAAGACCAATTAACGAGGCCTCTTGGATAGGATGACCACCCTGTCCTCCCCAAAAGGCACATCTTGCCCTTGAGCCGCACTTACTTCTCTTGGATGCGAGGCGCTTCCTTCAGGGCTGGGCTACCCGGGGAGCAAGCGGCACAGCGCAGCCCCCTGCCCACAGCAACACCTCGCACAGGAAGGCGACTTTGGAGGCAGCCC
>NW_008238330.1:12812946-12845242 GCF_000691975.1 Corvus brachyrhynchos
CCCTCATGCCGTAGCCCCCCCTCTCCCCCCATCCCCAGGAGATGGCGAGGGTGGGGACCGGGAGGAAGCGGGAGACCCTTCCTAAGCGCTGTCGTCTCTCCGCGCCAGGTCCTGCATCCTCAGCGAGGTGTCCACGCGCTCCCGCTCTAAGCTGCCTTCGGGGAAGAACGTCCTCTTGCTGGGTGAGGAAAGCATCCTGATCCTTCTGCCTTCCCCTCCGCACACTGGCTGAGGAAAGCATCCCGATCCTTCTCCCATCCCCGCCGCACACAGGCTGGCTCCTGAGCCCTCTCTTGGGCGCCTGGAGCTTCCCTTCTTTAGAGCCCCAAGGGAAGGGAGGGGTGATCGGTGGCAAGGCGCTGTCTTAACCCTCCCGCTTCCTCCCTTGCATGGCTTTGCTTCATTTTGGAGATGCAGTGTCCACAGATGCTTTAGATACGCCCCTCATCGTAGGTACCTCGCCATAATACCCTCACGGTCCTTCCCCCACCCTGGCTCCATAGCTGGAGAATGCTTGGATGGGGAGCTTTTATTGTCTGTCTCCCCCGTGAGCGTTGGCTTAGGGGGACGTGCGGCTCCCGAGCCCTCCCTCGCTGGAGCCGGCGGTGCCGCTTGCCGGCGCTTGCGGTGTGTCATGCGGGCACAAAAACTGCTTCCGTGGCCCGAGCGGCATCAATGACGGTGCTGCCTGCGGGCCGGAGGGCGGGGAGGGCCGTATGGGCGTGCGGGCACTGCCCACTCGCACCCAGCGTGGCGGCACCAGCGGCAGCGCTGCCGCCCCGGGATCTCCACCCAGGGCCTTAGTCCAGCCTGGCCCTCGACAAGGTGAGAGGTGCGGAAGGGGACTTTGATAGGGCGGTAATGAGACACCCAGCTGCAATTCACTGTTGAGGGAAAGAAGGAAAATGATACGTCAAAATCAAAAGCTTCCTAGAGGAGAGAGAGAAATGGATGCTCTCAAGTGTGTGTGTGTATGAATATATTATTGCTATTATTATTAGTGTGGTGGGTTTCTTGTTTTTTGGGGGTTTTTTGCTTGTTTGGTTTTTTCTGAAAGACTATTAAATACTATTACCAGTAGGCAACATAATGAATCCAAGTGTATGGATTTAGAACTAGCTGCCGCTTCCACTCCTTTTGCCAACCTCTCTGTCCCCAGAAAGAGCCATGTTAATATTTGAAAACAGGGTTAAAACTCATCAAAGACATTAATGCAGACTCTGTGCACACTATGGTTCTGCGTAGTCTTGTGGTTTATACCCTCTTGAGGTTTTTCGAGTTAGGCTTTTTTTTCCTTTCCATAATCCTAAAGCAATCACTGTGATCCTTTTCTTCCTGTTTTGATAAGCTGAGTGGTTATTTAAAACTGACTGAGAAGGAGAAAACTGCAAGGATGATAGGATGGTCTTCTGAAGCTCTTACAAGACTTACTACCCTTTAATTTGTTGCTTTGTATGTTATGTAATTAAGTAGGATATTGAGATTGGAAGTTGCAGTGATATTAAACAACGGAAAGGTTTCATAACAATTGACAGCTTTTTATGTGACAGTTTGAAACTAAATTGGATGATTGTCCTTGTTGAAGTTGGAAGATTCTTCTTCAAGCTGTGATCCTTGTCAAGAAGATTACACTCTTTGTTTTTCCTCTCTCTTCGTAGTCAGGTAATCCTTAGTGCTCAGTAACTGGAGACTGCTTCCTGCAGAGCTAGAAAGCGTATCATAGATTGTTTCCAAATGCTCACTTTGCTATTCAACCTGTTGTATATAATTTTTTTCTTTTTTTTTACCATTTATGTGCAGCTTATAGAATGACTGAATGTAATACCTTTTTTCCTTTATTTGACTGATGCATTTTTTGAAAAATGTGCAGATTCATAGAAGAAATTCCAATTCTTGCTTAGAAATTGTGTCTTCTAGAAGGCCTTGGTCCTTCAGGGACCAGGGGGGAAAAAACCCTAAACTTGGCATGTATTTAGGAAAAAGAACATCAGATCTGAGGACTGGCCAGTGAGGACCACAGCCATGTTTTTTATGAGAATACCTAATCTTTGTTGACTTGTAAGTCATGATGCTGCTCCTGAAGCACACTGGCACAAGAAAAGGAGAGGTCTTATGTATTCTATATTGGACAGATTCAGTATGTGAAGTTCTGTCTGTTTGGATTCTTGAGCTGTGTGTTTGCAGTTTCTCTGTTATCTCACATTTCCTCTATGTTCAAGCTTTGTTCCTTTAGATAGTTTTGTACTAACTTCTGTTGCAACACAGATCACTTCTTGCCATGATTATTTCCAGCTTCTTTATACTTTCAGTACTTTTAAGCAAAAGGTGTAAAGCTGACCAGTATCTTGATGGTTTTCACTCAATTTGTGGCAGGCAAATACTTGCTGTAGAAACAGTCATATTGGTCAAAACTTGCCAGATGAAACATGATTGATAGTAACAAATGAGTGCTTATTTTCAATACAAACTGCATTAAAAAAAAATCCTTAAGCCTCCTACATCTCATGGCCCCACCCAGAAAAACCAACTGGAAAAACCCACCATGTAGTGTTCTTTTGTTTGCTAGGACAGGTTTTCTAATTTGCCTACAGCGTTTATATTTTTCAAATAGTGCATATAGTTGTATGCCTAGTTGTTCTGGGAACCTGTCTGTGTCTGGCATGCTAATTCTGTTATTTCAGTATTTATTTTTAGCTGTGTTAACATCTCATTTTTAAGAACCTGGAGAGCAGTTGGAGTTAACATAGACATAACTAAAGGAGATTGTAATGCCAAATGTTAATCTCTAGATATGGCACATAGTTTTGTGAAGTGAAGGTTAACATATGATGTTGGTAATAATTTGCTCAAAATCAGCCCAAAATTAATTGTCTTACAGTTTTACTTCTCCAAAGTTGTTTCACTTGCAGACATTTTTTCAATAACTATTTTTCTTTAAAGTTTAAGCTCTGATTTGTACCACATGTGGCATGAAAGCTTCTTATCTTTCTGTTCTTGTATGAACAAATAAAAGCACAGGCCTTTCTAAACTTTACTGTAAGTCCCTTATGCTCTGATTCCTAGGCAGTTTTGTCATAGTGGCTACAGTTATCTTGTTTAGCAGACTATACCAGGAGAAAATGTAAAATGTACATGCCTTCTTAAGGAAGTCAGGTGCTCTCATTGACATTTCTAGCTACTTTTTGCAGATAGCAAAAGCAGTGTGTTTTTGTTCCTCTTGCTTCATTTTTTCTTTTTTTTTTTTTTTCTTCTTCTCCTGGACTGTTTTCTGCTCACTTGTGTAATAAAGGTAGTTGATCACAGGAGATGGTTTTTGTGATGAGAAAACTGATGTGTATAACTGGGAGCTCTCTTGTTCATTCCCCTTCTGATATATCAGCGAGTGGAGTAGAGGGGGGCAGCTGACAACTCACCACTGCAGATTATGGATGGAATCCACAGTGCTGTAGAATGTGTGAAGGCTTGGATTCAGAGACCTGAACTAATCATTTATCCAATAAACTGCAGCATGCATTCAAGCAGTAATGTTCAAAGTCATTCCAGGATGCACCAGAACACAGGCTCCCAGCTGGCAAGTGAATTGAATAGTTGTTTTCTATCTGGCTTTGTATTTCATACATTGCTGTGTCTCTGAAGCACAATATATTCTTTGCCTACAATTTTTACAGTTTCAAACCATCCGGAGACACTCGTATGTCCCTCTGTGTCTGTATTGCCCAGTAATGCTTCTACTGAATCACTAATGGGTTTGGGTTTTTTATGCATTTTACTCCACTTGATGATAAAAGCTTTGAGTTTAAAGGGCAGTGGGAATTTAACTGCCTCGTGTCCACATTTTCTCTTTATCCCACACATCTCACTTCCCAGGGCTAGGCCTGTTTGTTTGAATCTTGGAGCTGTGCTCCTGTCCAGGATGCTTGGGAAGAAGCACAATCCACAGCTAATTTAGAGGTACACTTTTCTGTGAGGTACGCTTTTCTGCTATAACAGCCATTCCCAATACATCTTCATATCTTAGCTTGCTGCTTTCTTCTAGTGCACCTGTTGAATATAAAGAACTTGAAAATTAAGTTTTGATACAGCAAATTTTCATGAGGATGTAAAAACTGCTTAATTAAATTTTTACTGAACACTATAAAAATTAGTTTTCCATTTTATTTTTTCCTGTTCAAATAGCTGACAGCTTCATTGTTATAATTTAATCATTGAAACTGATAAAATACTGCTTGTTCATACTGCCATATATATTCATACATACAATATTATTAATCTCCAATATTTTAAATTCATGAGTACTGCAGAAGTTAACTCAGAGGGTTTCTTTTCATTCTCTTCTTGCAACTAATTCACCTTCTGCAGGCAATGAAAGCCTCCCAAATGTAGTCAAATTGCGTTTAGGTCAGCAGAGTTATGCTTCTAAAGTGTCAATTGTTTTGATGGGGCATTGACCTAGATAAAATTCTAATTGCTTGTTTTGTAGATACATTTTTTTAGAATTAAGTAGTACTTCTTTGTTGTGTCCTTCCTGCTATAATACCCTGCCAAAAATCCAGAATTACATGGATGCTGTGTAGTAGAAGTCACTTAGAACAGCGTGGAAAGTTCTGAAATTGTTGAATTGCATTTATTTAAGTTAGTCTCTTCATTGTCAGAAGTGCTGCTGGTTACTGGATCTATCTCAGAAATAGCTCCAAAGGTGAAGAACAGTGAAAGGAATTGTGCTGCTGTGTTCTCCAGGCAGGTTAATGGCAGGAGTACCAAGAAAGGTGTCCTGTGGATAGTAACATGGGATTATTCTATTTTGGTAGTGAACCTGGATAAAATACACGAGACAACTTCCTGCTATGTTAAAGGAGACGGATTGAGGCAGGAGTGGATACTGTCCGTAGTCACTGTAGAAGTCTCTGCAATATTTGCCTTTCTCTGACTGCGGGTCTCTCCAAGCACAGGTAACGCTTACTGCTGTACCTGTTTCCACAGTCAGGCCATGTATTCTTGTGGTGCAGGAGATGGCAAAAGATTTGCTGGAAGAGTTGTCTGCAATCTGCTTTCTGTCATGTTGAAAGGCAGAAGTGCAATTAAGGTGCTCCTCAGAGAAGTTATTTAATTTTTCAGTGCCACAAATATACTGTGTGAATTGTGTGTGAGGGGAAAGACTTACCTGGCAGAGTAAAACAAACTTGGAGGAGAAGAAAATTTTTACTCAATGAGTAAATGAAAATTTAGTGACAAGTTATTTGTAGTCTTGTTATGGCCTACTTCTTGTGAAGTTCCATATTGGTTTGAGGGATTGTAGAGAAAGCTCTCATCAGCATAATTAATTTTGTTCTTATTTCTCTGTAAGGAAACTAAATTTGGCTTGCTCTGATTATTTTGGTCTTGTTCTGTAAAAGACATTCTTCAATTAGTATGGAATGTGTAAACAAGCCTCTTTCACTAATATGCAGCTGTAGAAAAGGCAGTTATTAGCTTGTGACAAGTATTTTATCTTGAAAATAGTTATAGTACACATGTGCTTGGTTCTAGTAGGAAGAACCTTATGTCTCTATACCACTATATCAGGTTCAGGTGTTCCATGTGGTGTGGAATAGTGATTGCTCTGGGATTCTGGGAAGGCATCTTAACCCCACTCAATAACTCATGTTTAGACTTGATGGCTTTATTCTATCATATTTAAGCAAGATAGATTTTTTTCTATTAATAAAAATATTCAATATTTTTATGTTACAGATACTAGATGTTCTGAATTGTTCTACCCAGACGCTGTCTTTTGCATTATAAAAAGTATAAAGCTAATTCATGAAAGTATTCTTGGCGGTGTGCAGAAGATGTTAATTAGGACCATTACTTCTAGTTTTGCTTGGCCTTGTTTGAACACGTTCTTTTAGAGATGAGTTGTAGAATTCCCATATCAACCTGAATTTTAATTGATGGGTTTAAAATGCTAAAGAAAAACTCCCATCAAGGAAACACTAGGATTATAGATTACAAACAAGTAAGGGCATCCAGGGTTTTTCAAAGAACTGTTGAAAAAAAATCAGAGTCGTGGATCGAAGTGGGGCAAGCTACCAATATTGATGACACAAAAGAAATGTTTACTTCTTTCTTCTTTGCCTTGACATATTTTAAACACACTGGACACTTTACAATGGAGAAACAATTTAAACAGGCAGTCAAAGCTCATGTCTGTCCTGGAGATAACACATTGATTGCTCTTCCATGTACACATTTCTGTGACAAGTAAGAAATGTCTTGTTATAGGACCAGTGAAATTCTACTTCTGTTTTCATTTTCTAAACTGAAAGAAATGTGGAAATAGCATGAGTAGTAAATAATTTGAATTTCAAAATGTTAATTGAAAGTTTGAAAAGTTCAAAGTTCTTTTAACAGAGAGCCTAAGTCCTCTCTAATGTAATAGTTTATGGCTTAACAGCTGATGTAGCAGGACATAGATAAGTGCCTGTTGGCCTGCATTTGCAGAAGGAGATTCATTCACCTCATTGCCCCACCCTTCCTGTCTGGGGATGACCATTCTGCTAAATTCTGCATTGTGGCAGATCATGTAGTGAATCTTGATTTTCTGCTCAGTAAACATGCTTTTTGCCTGGAGTAGTGAGAAGGGAGGAGGCTGGGAAAAGGGTTTCTATTATTACAGTTTCCTGTATGTTTGGGGGCAGCAACAAGAAGGATGTTGTCAAAATCTGTTTTGTGGACAGAGTAGCACCTTGGACAGAGGAGCTTTCACAACCCCAAACTCAAGCTCTTCAAAGGAGTGAAATAGTAGCAGTGTGTGGATAAAAATGCAACAGCGTTTGTTTAGTTAAGTATAAGACTTCCCATTTTGTTAACAAGACAGTGAAATACTGTGTGTAAGCATATTGGTTTGGCTTTGTTTCAATTGCTTCCTAGCCTGACTTTTGTGCAAAATTAAATCTGTCATTTCTCTTTTACTCGTGTTCAGCTTTGCTGCATAGCACTGCTTGCTAGAAACATCACTTCTGTTTCCTCACTGTTGTATTAATGTGTGAGTGCAGTTTGGTATAATGGAGAACTTTTGTTCTTTAGTATTTACTCTGGAAAAGGAGGCCTTTTTATGTTATTTCCAAAAGAAGGATGCGGAATCTACCTGATTTTTATTCTACGTTGAAATACTCTATCAAAAATGCTATGTCAGAGATGTTTTGCTCCATGAGCTTATATATCGAAGTCAGTTGTTAATTTGGTTATCCCACAGTTGGAAATAAAGAAGAAGCTACAGGATTTTCCATCTTAAAATTCTGAAATGAAGTGGAGGATGATGATAATTCTTTTTGAAGATGCATAAGGCTCTTTTTTATATATTGCTTCAGTAGCACTTGAAAAAAAGTTCTGTTTCATAATATTAATGCGCAGTGATGTTTGAACCTAGGGAATATGAAATTTTCCTTTTGTCTGAAACTAAGCAGCATTACTTTTTTGTATACTATAGAGATATCCAGAGACAAACAAAAAAAGGTAAATATGTTAAATGTGTTAAAGTTTGTAATTTGAAAAGCCATATATTGTGTGTATATATATGTATTGTGATTGACGTTTTTTCTAAACATATATACTTTTATGTATGTCCCAGGTAGCAATTAATGCTAATTGTATTAATATGTTGTGCATTGTCCATCAAACCTCCAACAGCTAATAGACTTTAATTTCCTCACATCTATTTCCCTCTCCTCTTAGGGGGAGAGAAGATTCTGAACACACTAAAGGCATTACAATAAAATGTTAGAGTTTTGAGAACTCTTAAAAGTTAGCACTTAGAATTAATTTGATAACGAGATTTCTAATAATTACCTAGGAGTTTTAGATAAACACTGGTTTAAGATTTTGTTTTGATATTCTTGCTGAAGAGTAGCTACAAAGCAAAAATCTGCTACTGCTCTTTCCTAGCATAACTCAGTATATTCAAAGTGTCTTGACTTTTCAAGTGGTTTTTATTGAAGACTTTAGGTTGGGAAAAAACAAAAACATGGATACAAATACATTTGCAATTGTCATGATTTCAAAAGGTGTGCGCAACATACTACACATAGAAAGTAGAGGTAGATGAAACCTCAAGTCTTAGCATGTTGGGTTACACTAATGTGGGGTTGGACTAGCTGACCCTTAAAGGTCCCTTTCAACCCAAACTACTCTGTTACAATTCTGTGTTCTCTTGGCCAAGACAGTTATCTTTTCCTCACTTTTTACGATCAATTGTTTGAGCAAAAAGGAGGAGGTCCTTGTGTCATAAACGATAGTCCTGTTTTTACTTCCTCACAGCTTTTTAAATAATACTGACTCTAATTTGGCTTAAATATGTCAAGAAGTCTGGTTCTCCTATGGAATAGGGCACATTTGGCTAGGCAGCTATCTTGTACCCTTGCAAGTAGGTCATACTGTTTGTAAACTAGTTGGTTTACGTATTACTAATTTCAGACTTCACTGATGCGTCATTCTGGCTTTCCCTAGTGAAAGATGAGCGTTGCTCTCTGCATGCAGTAACTTGTACAGCACTGTTATGTATGTCAGCCATCCACCTGCCTGATCCTGATGTTTTGAAATGGGTGAATATTTGCTAAGGAGAAGAGAGTAGAAGGCTTCTTCATGGAACAGATTAAATTCAAGTAGTTCTGTGATGGAAAGCTGAAATTACTACTGTGTGTGCATATGTGTCCAGAGGTACTAATTTTACATCAAATCAACTTGTCTTGTGCTCTACTGGTAAAACTTCTTTCAGTGTACAGGGGAAAATAAAATTCCAGTTCTTATTTTTCCATAAGCTATTAATTTAACAGTATTGAACTCCAATTTATTTTAGGCTTTTGGAAATACAGGGGTGGAGAGGAAATGACGTAACACAGAGCCATGACAAGTAAGGGGCTTATGGGATGTGTATTTCAACTTTGTCTATATTGCATAGCATAAGCACTTTGTAACAATAGTTGCCTAGATATTAGCATCTGTGTAAGCATGTTTTAGTTTAGACTGTTTCAGTGTATCTTTTATCAAGTGCAGAACTTTTTACAACAGCAGGTGTTTTTTAGACTTGATGTAGCTACTTTAAGAACTGGAAGATACACTTCACAGGAGATGCTTGAATTTGGGAAACTTTAGTAAGTTGAAATCTTTATTGTCACCTGTGTGAATCAAACTCTAGTATGCAAAAGAACTTATCTGGAAGTCAGCTGTTCTGAGAAACTCAGAAAGCTCTTAAGTGCAACCCCTCATTAAAAGGAATAACAGATTTTGATTTGTCTTACCTGTTGAGCCTTCTGCTGGCACAAATTAATTGAAGCTGCCAATTCAGAAAAGTAAAATAGCACAATGAATCATACAGACATTTTTGGCAGAAGTTAAAGCAGCTTCATAACATGTCAGAGCAGCAGCTAATAAAGTCTTCTCAGTTATTTGTAGATGACAATTTTAAGAAGCTTGGATAAGTACAGAGGTGAGGGCAGAGGAGGAATTGTAATTCATCAGTGGTGATGAAGCTTGAATTCTTCACTTCATCAGAATTATTCAAAAGATATTCTTACAAGAGGAAAAGCTTGATGTATGACTAGAAGATAGTGCTGCTTTCCAATGGTTATTTAAAACTAGCTGTAATTGTTTGCTCATGTACATCTTGATTTAACATAGGAGCTCAGAAATGAACCCTTAAATTATGAAAAAGTTACAGTGATACAACTTAATTTTTCATTTAACTTGTCTATGCTTAACTAGACTTTAAACTTCAGTTCTGGTCTTATTTCTCTCTCTCAAAATATGTTTCATTTAAAGTAGCCTTTTCATTCCACTGAGTAAAATTCCCTGGACACCTTAGAGTAAGCACTCATGTTTTCCAGCATTACTGAAATATGAAAATAAAGTTATCCTCTAAATTGAAGACTTCATGTGGCAGTCTTGAGGATGATATATTAAGCAAATTCAAAATCAGTCTATCAAAGTATGATATTTCTGTTCTTTCCAGTAGTTATAGCTATAGTGTTTTTAATGTAGCCATAGTGACATCTATAAGATCATGGTCTCTTTAAAGGGAAAACTTCGTTGTGTTTAGCAGTAAAAATTATTGAACTCTTGTCTTTGTTATGTGAGTAAAAGCAAGTGTTTAGACTCTCCCTCACTAGGAGAGACTTGGGAAAAAAATGTTTTGTTTGACACAAAATTGATAAAGTGCTTCTTAGGGACCTGGAATTAACCTTGATTTTATAAGCTGTGAGTGAGTTTCAAGAATTTTCTAATGTCTGTTACATACTCATCGTACTGCAAATTAGAGAAAAAACCAATGATTTACTTTGTGTGCAAATTCAGCTTGATTACTCTTTTGAACTGGAAAAACTGCACATGAAGTTTTCCAACTCTGAGACCTATGACTACAAATGAAGTTTTTCACGAAGGGTCTCTGACAGTAGTCGAGGTGTTTACAGTGTGCATATGCTGTAAGGTTCAGTGGTTATCCAAGATCCCTTTGGAGGGGAGAGAATAGGAGTGAATGGATCTGGATTGCAAGCTTGTCTCTCTGTGCTATCCAAACAGACACATGTATTTTAAGGCAGTGGGTTTACTATTTGTCACTTCTTTTTAAGGTTTCTTGAGACCTGTAACGGAGAAAATAGTCAAAGAAACCAATACATAAAAGCTGAGGTAACAGATTTGCCTTACTCAGTGTGCTGTTTGAAATGAGAGAGTTCTGAATTGTAAGAGGAGCTTACTCTGAATTGAATTCTACTTTAGAAAAACTTTGTTACTACTTTGGTTGTAGCTGAAAGACTGAAATTGTTTGAGGTGTTTATCTACTCCGTAGCATATCCTTTTAAAGATGGGTCTAAGAGCCTATTTCAGGTAGCATAGTTAGTGGCATAATTGCATTTATCAATAAGTAGAAAAAATATTTGAAGCTGAGACATGCACTTAGAATGGATGGTTTTGGCAAAACCTGCTGTATTTCAAAACTCCAGTGAGCTCAGTCACCCTGCTAGGATATGGTTTTCTTCTTGCCCCAGGTGGTTTTTAATATGTAACTGTGATTAAAGACTGAGTGGTTTCTTACTTCTGTCTCTCCAGGTGAAGATGGAGCAGGGAAAACTAGCTTAATAGGAAAAATTCAAGGAATAGAGGAGTACAAAAAAGGAAGAGGAATGGAGTACTTGTATTTAAATGTGCATGATGAAGACCGAGATGGTGAGTCTGTATCTGTAACAATATGTTAAACCAGTTTGAAAGCAACGGTTCAGTAGTGTGATATTTGAAATGACTGGGATGTTTTTCTGTCTTTATAGTATGCAGGAGTCCAGCCTATGCCAGAAGTGATTTGTATCATAAGGAAGTTTGTCTGTGTAATTTCTTCAGTAGATATAGTGAATGACCACTTAAGTGGTAGAGGAGGAGAGGAACCTGTCAAAAGAAAAAGCTAAAAAGAAAAGACCAGGGAAGCAGACTTAGCTGCAACATTCTGAATAGATGTGTATTCCTCAGGCCTAGAGGAGAAGGTGCCCAGGCTTCTATCTTCCATTTCAATTACTGTGGCAAGTAGTTATCCTAAACCTACAGAGAAACCTTTGTCTTGCTGGCACACAATCTGCAAGACTATTGTCATGGATTGATGGGTAGGAAATTGTGCACAATGGTGAAGGAGATCTAAAAAGCAAACAAGAAAACCCAAAAACTTGGGTGCAAGTATGGCTAGAAAGGAAAAAGTATGTTTAAGATCCTGTTTAATATCCCAGTACCTGGCGTTATGAGGTGTGAATAAGGATATACTGGAAGCTTTGAGAAAAATGGAAATTCTTGTGTATACTATAAAAAAAATCCCAAACGTGTAGAAAGACAACCAGGCCCTTTTTTTTTTTTTTTTTTTCTGAAATCACCTGCTTTCCTGAAATTCATGTCTGGGTATTGGTCTCAAAGTTGACTTGAAACCGTATTCAAGAAAATTGGGAGTTTGATTTAAATGTCTTTCTCAGAGCTTCTGTAACAAGTAATAAAAATTTACCTGAAGGATAAATGTAACTATATCAAGCCTACTAATTTTGAATCGACAGCTCTTCCTTTACTGCACAAGTTTTGGTGAATTTGTAGTAGTGTGATATTTTTGGGGGGGAAAAACAGTGGGGTGGTCTATTTGTATGGTGATTGTCCTTTTGCAAATTGGAAGAGTAACAGTCTGTTAATCATTAAAACCTTGCAGTTCTTCAGGTTTTTGAGTGGACAAGGTACATTGTATACTCTTAAGAGTTATCTAGGTATGTCACATGGAGTTTTGAAGGGGAGATGGCAATCTTTGAGAGGTGAGCAGGCCAAGAGCCACAAAAAGACAGCTAAGTTCACCCTGTTCTACTCTTCTAAGTTACATCTTCTAAGTTACATCACCCTGTTCTACTCTTCTAAGTTACATCTTGCTCAAAAATGGTGAACAACTATTTTGGAAATGTTGAATGCTCTCTCTGGACCCTCCCTTTCAGATAATGTATTAAAGATGTTAAGTTATCAGCCATTACACATTAGGGTTTGAATGAGGAGGAGCTTGTCTCCCCACAAGCTGCAGTTCACTGTGTCATTATGTATGTTCAATGGACTGATAAAACATCATTTGCTTTCTTCCTTACGTTTTACATGTCCAAAAAACATTCAATAGCCATTATGTAGTGGTGTGTTTCAAGTAAATCTCATTAAATGTTCTTCCTTTTTTTTTGTAGACCAAACAAGATGTAATGTATGGATTTTGGATGGTGACCTATATCACAAAGGTCTTCTTAAATTTGCAATGGAGGCAAGCTCTCTAAAGGACACTCTAGTTATGTTGGTAGTAGACATGTCTAGACCTTGGACTGCACTGGATTCTTTACAAAAATGGGCAAGTGTTGTAAGAGAACACATTGACAAGTTAAAAATTCCTCCTGAAGAAATGAAAGAAATGGAGCAAAAGTGTGAGTATTCTGCAAATACATGGGAATCCATTTAAATATGCTTAATGCTTCCTGCACCATTTAATCTCTCCATTGCAGTCTTTCATTCTTTGGAAGTGTTTTAAAATTAGAATTTACCAAGCAAGTCTGGCTTCAGATAAGTCTCAAGTAGCTATATGAACAGTACTAGTACTTCTTTCTAACAGAATAACAATGTAGGGGGAAAAAAAAACTTTCAGAATGAACACAACTGAAATTACAGTCTTCTTATGTATTTTTCTAGATAAGATTCACCAAGCAAAAAAACCCAAACTTCTAAGCATTCAATTTTTAATTTATTTGTTTAAAGGCAGATCACTACACCAGCTTCTTAACTGTTCCTGTAGTTAGCCAGTTAGAGAATCAGGGACCTGTTCTGTGGCTACCAAAAGTGGTAAATGTTGAGAGGATTCATGGCAGCATGGCCATGTCTGGGCCCTTTCCACTTGAAGAGTTTTATCCTAATTATTATTGATGTTAACAGAACTATGTGTTTGTTGCTCTGTCAGTGTCTTGTCTTTTTAGTTTTAAACATGCAGAACACAAAGATTTTGCAGGATTTCTTAAACTGACTGACTGAACTCCCATTATAGCTCCATATTACTTCTGAGCAACCCTTTGTATTCCCCTTTGGGTAGTAGAATTTGAGTTTTTCCCATTCATCTCTTGGTGAAAGGAAGAGCATTTGAGAAAGCTGTGTGTTGAGATCAAACAGCATGATTAAACTTTCTTTTTAAGTCTGAAGATGCACTTTAACTGGTACATTCTTAAGCAATGAGTGCTTATGCTAATTTAGAAATGCAGGTTGTAGCTGTGCTGTGATGAAGTGGAATGTAAGGTGACAGTTGTAGATACTCTGGAAGGAGGCGAGGGGAATATTAGTTGTTTTGTTTGTCCCTTTAAGAGAGAGATTCTTCTAAGGGAAGTATCCTTGAGAACCGTATCATCCACATGAAGTTGTTTAGGTGGGAGGAGCTGAGCTCTCTTGGATGTGTTTTTCAGTTTGGTTTTGGATGTTAGTGCATGTGTATTAAGCATTCCCTCAAACACTTTCAGGATAGGATTTTGTGGGATGAAAGTATGGATACAGTGTCTACGTTATCAAAGGTGTACAGCTGATAGTTTGGCTTCTTTACTGACTGAGTGAACAGAATAGAGAAAATCTACAAAATCCAGAAAATGTAAGCAATGAAATGAGTCAAGAAAAAAATTGCTACTCCATTTAGTTTTGTCTGTTTTGGTTTTCTATCATCTGGTCTAATTCTTACAGATATAAGTAGTCTGAACACTGGGTGTAACAGAGGACACAATCCAGACGTGACTGGGAGCTGGTTCTTGTTTTGATGCTGTTGTGATGTGATTTCATGCATTGCTAGGCGGGCAGGAGCTTGACACTGCCAAAAGGAGGAGGTAACATTGCTTGCCTGACTTTTGGCTACCGGATCCTACTAGATTCTTGTGTTAGGCTCAGTGGTCCTGAGAGCTGGTTTAACTAGCTACCAGGACTGAATTCTACTGAGAGTTTGCATGTGTAGTTTTCTGGAGGTATGTTGCTGTGTTTGTCTTCAGTTCTAGCAGCTTAACTCCGCTCAAAAACACCCTGGGAGGACTAAAACTGGTACAGAAAGGCATTTGGGGATACGTAACAGATGTGTGTGAAGGGTTGAAATAGCTCTTCCTCTTTACTGAATTAATCTGTGTTCAACGAAATTGTGTTTCTAAGGAAGACTTGAGTTTTTATTCCACAGTTTTGGAGCTGTCATATACTAAATCAATCCTCCTTTTTACTGCTTTCCCTATTTACATTAAGTTTAGTATGTTATGATCATACAGTGGAAATTTTAGGAATCCACTGGATGATTTATGCAATTATCCCAGAACAGGCAGGATACTGTACAGGAAAGATGCTGTAGAGTGGCATATCACGGTGAGAATTCTGGGTTTCAAATACATTCAGTTAATTTGGGAGGGTCTCAGAAGCTCTTCGGACTAGAATTGAAGTAGCAGCATTCCTTGAGTTAGAGCCTGGCTTGACAATTTGTCATGATAACCTGTGCATGTGCTTTTTGTTATTGTGAACTCCAAGATCTGCAGAAAGATTGAATAATCTTGACCTAATATAATTTTTCCTCTACGGCATTGAAATGAGTCTTGCTCTGGTAATTGCACAGATGCTTTTCTAAGTATGAACTCAGAGGGCTTCAGTCAGTTTAGTGAAGGTAGCAGTGGATTAACACACAAGCAAAGATGTTCTGGTGTAGTTCACTGCCCCTGTGCATGATGCAGCTGAGCTGCCTTGCTGCCTGACTTCTTTCGCTGAATCAGAATGTTCTACTCATGAAATAGTAGGCAGTAGTTTGGTTTGGTAGAGCCTTGTTTCTGCTGTGTGGAACAGGGCGTGTGATGTGAAAGACACAGACATTTTATGCCTCACATTGCATCCCTGACTGCAGGGATACTAAGTGACCATGTAATTAGAGGCTTGGGTGTGTGCAGCGGAACATGACAAAGACTTGCAACAAGAATTAGAAAAAAAGAAAGTTAGAATGTAACTTACCCTGCTTGCTACATTTTAAAGTAATATCTGATAATTTTAAAGCATACCAAATATTTAATATGCTATTAACTAATTATAAAGCTAGTTTAAACTAGTGTTTGTGTATTCTATTATTTTTTGTTGTTACTGCTATTGAGTCACTGTACAGAGAGTAAAGTGTGGACAAAGGGTCTGTAGGTAAAACCTGGTATACAGTAGCAGCTAAGCAGTTTGTGTAAGGCTTAATTCTGTTTATTCTGACAAACTGTTCCATTAACTTTGCCAAGAAGAATGGAAGGAAACTTATGTCCTTTAGGAAACAGATCAAACAGTAATCCTTAGTAGCAACTGCCTAGTGGCTTCACAATGATAGAATAAAAATGGTTTCATGTTGTCCTTATGGACAGTTTTATCTGATCATGTTCTTCTAGCTGCTGATCCAGCAGATCTCAGACTTCCTAGTTCTCTCTTGTGCTGGACAGAGCCAACAGCTAGCCAGGACTAGGTGCATGCTCCGTTTTTTCAACACCAGGATGCAGAAGTACTATACAATCAACAGTGCTAGAGATCAATGGCAGTGGAAATCATTGTTGAAATAATAAACCAGTTGATGTTTTAATGTAACTTTTTTTACTTTCAGTGGTAAGAGACTTCCAGGAGTATATAGAACCAGGCGAGGATTTTCCAGCTTCTCCACAGAGAAGAAATACTTCATTGCAGGAAGACAAAGATGACAGTGTGATTTTACCCCTGGGTGCAGATACACTAACATGTAACTTAGGCATTCCAGTAGTAGTAGTTTGTACAAAGGTTTGTTTCACGTTTTAGGTTTTTTGCATATTTTACTTAAGTAACTGTCAATTGTGGATTGGGGTGGGAAGCACACAGTTATTAAGTTATTCTGAATACCTCACTTAAGAACTCTTTTAAAGTGTTTAATATTGAAGGTTGGTTATCTTCTGGAACCCATTATTTAATGTTATTTTGGAATTAGCTTTTCCTTTAGTTCTACCAGTTTTCAAGGAGTTGACAAATACCTCAGACCTGGTTTTGCTCACAGAAATGAGCTAGTCAATAAGCAACTAGAATTCTCCTTGATTTCCACAGTCCTCCATATTCTGAAAATGGTGTTAAGGTTTTTTTAATATTTCTGATATTTTTCTGAAGATGAACTTCTTTGGGAGTTGTAGTCAGTGAAGTGCTGCACTAGTAACTTTCATCAGTTCTTAAGGTGTTTATGGGATCTGTTTTGATTTCTGTTAGATATGTAACCATATTCTGAATTTAAAGAGAACAATGGTTGTCCTGTGGCTGTTTTTTATCTGGTTTTGTTATTTTTTCCCCCCCGGCTCCTCAGTTCTCATTGGCATTAAGCATACTGCATCTGCAGCCTCTGCTGGCCTGCAGGGAAGGCATAAACCTTTTGACACATATGCTGTTCCTTCTCTGGAAGGCTAACCCTCTCATTTGAACAGCACTTTTTTTTCCCACCTGCTAGTTTCCTGCTATTCTTTTTTCCACCCCCACACCTTTTTTCTTCTTCTGCTTTCACATTCCTTGCTTTTGCCTCCCTTTTCAAAGAGCTAGTTAGTAACTGAATTAAAAACAGTCTTTTAATGCCAGTGTGTAAAAAAATTTGGGTAGAAAATGATTATATCATTTAGTGGTAAGTTTTCAACAGAGATTTTGAGTTATTGCATTGGAGTGAGGAGGGAGAGTGAATTAAAAGTTCCAGTCACTTGAACTCTGAAGTTAGTGCTGACCCCAGTGCATGTACATCCAGTTATATATTATTAAGACCAAAAAAGTTCAATTGTGCTTCTAAACTATCTTAGCAGGTTTTTGTTTTCCTCTGCACTACCCCACCCCACTCCATTTACCCTTTCCCTTGTGAACTGAGTGTGTAGAAGCACTGCTATTTTAGCAGGTGACTGAAAGCAGTATATTAATTTTGTGTTTATTTTGACAGTGTGATGCCATCAGTGTTCTGGAAAAAGAGCATGACTACAGAGACGAACACTTTGACTTTATTCAGTCACATATCAGACGGTTTTGCTTACAATGTATCCTTTAGCACATCATAAAGATGATATAATTACTCAATTCAATGTTTATATTAATTATGACAAGCTTAAAAGGATATTTGCATCTGTACCAAAGTAGCGTGCAACTCTTGTACTGTAGCTGGCAGTTTGCCTCAGCTACCTTTGTGGGCAGTGTTGAATTAAACTTTTCTGGTTTCTCTTACCTTTTTTTTTAAAGAGTCTCTAGCATGTCCCCTTACCATGAATTTCTTTATTGCCTCCATGTCCATATTTAGGAGTCAGTTCGCAGAACAGCACATCTTAGCTGACAAGCTCCCTAAAATAACAACAAGATAATTCATTTAAGTATGATCTTGCTCCAGATGCACATAAGGCATGTTATTCACTTTGTCCCAAATATGCAGTTTCCTCCATGCTCAGTAATTCCACAGGATGAGGTTATGAGGGAAGGAAAGCAGTGTGAATTGGTATAGGCAAGGGCCTCTGACGTCTCTTGTATTGGTACAGAGAGAGTGCACAGAAGCTGTTGCTGTGCTATTTGTAAGCTTCATTTTTTTAGAAGAAGTGTATAAAATACTGTCTAGTGTTGTTTAGTCAGCTAGATATGCTGAGATCTAGATTTTAGATGCCAGTAACATGCCTACATTGTGTCATCATTTGAGCTGTGGTAAAAGGAAGCTTAAATGCTATTGGAGGGACAGCAGATGACAGATGGAAAAATTAGTTCAAGAGCCAGAGACCTCAGTTGAAATGGCAATTCCTTCAAAGGGCTTCCAAGACCTAATTTTTCAAAATGGAATTATGGGTAATTGTAATAACTCTTGTGTTTAGAGGAAGAATAGGAAATATTAGTAGGGATTAGCCTTCATGATTGCATATGCCATGTACAACTTGAAATTCCATTCTAAACTTCTTTGAATAGGAGTCAGACCCCATTATATAACTTTCTCCTAGGAGTTGAATTGGAGGCATTTAGAAATAAATTGGGGAGTTGGTGTTTTTATAATCCCGAAGTAAAAATTACTCTTTTATTAATCCTGTGCATAAAATGTGTTAATTTGATACTGAACCATGCTCGAATACTAAGCACTCTCTTGGTATTTTAGTTACTGATATACAGTAAACTCATTTGCCTTCATTTCCTTTAAAAGCAGATCACTGTATAATGTAAGAGCTTGTTCCCCTAATTAAAAAACCCAGATGGGAAAGTAGAAGATCTTTGGCATTTTTGAAACTGCTAGCGTTAATGCTGCAGTGGTTGCAGGGTAGGGTAATGAGAAGATACAAGGATATGGCATGAAAATTTTTGTTCACTAAAAGCAGAAGGCTGTTTTGAAGGCATCGTAGTGAAACCATTGGTGCTGGGGGGCTTTGAAAGCAGGAAGAGTTTTTATTTTACTTGAAAATCAGTAGCTGAGTTGGCCTAAAGCAAATAAAGAAAGAAAGACTGATTTAAATTACTTAATAGCTTATTTCAAAAGGAAGTGTTGGAAGTTATTTGACCTGTTTTGCTTTGGTTTTGTATTCCCTTTCAAAACTGTCCAAAGTAGATGACCCTTTTTTGATAGTTGAAAGGTTACTTTAGTATCTCTTACTAGCCACTGAACTAAGTTTCCTTTAACAAGTTTATTCAGATGGGGCAGCACTTATTTACACTTCAGTAAAAGAAAACAAAAACATTGATTTAGTGTATAAGTATATAGTCCAGAAGTTGTACGGATTTCCTTTCAATGTTCCAGCTGTTGTTGTGGAAAAAGATGCAGTATTTATGTAAGTTATCTGTACTATTATGCGTGTATGTGACTACAGAATGTATCTGTGCAATACTGTAAAGCAGCATTTAGAGCCTTTTTTGGTTTATGCTTTATAAAGTTCCATGTAATACTCTCATGAGTTGGAGTTTGGTGAGTGCCAGTGGGTGAAGATTACAAACACTCACTGCTCCAAAGGGAAATGTTAAGCCCAGAGATTTTCCTCTTCTCTATTATGGTGAACCAGTCTCTACCTCCTTGTACTGATCAATAACCAGTTTGCATAGGAGAATGGGCACTCTGACAGTTTTCCTGGCTTTCAGTTGTGTGCAATTCAGGAGTGCATGCAAGAATAGCCCGGAGTAGCAATAGAATTTTAAGCCAAATAATGCTTTCTCTAGTCCTGCAGGTTGGGATAATGACAAGAAGATAGGAATATTGCATGAGAACTTCCAGACACTAAAAGCAGATGACAGTTTTGAGGATATCATAACAAAACCACCAGTCAGAAAGGTAAGCTAGGATGTATTGGCATTTAACTTCTTTGCTGCTTATTTGCCTGTCAGTTTTTTGATTGTTTTTCTTTCATGGAGACTATACTCGCAGCTTATCGTAAGTGTGATGTACTGTATGGGGGGAGAGGGGGGAATCTTATTTTGTTCTTAAAGTTATTCTTTAGTTAATAAAAAAATCATTATGTATTTTTGTTCTATATAGCTCTTCTTCAACTTACACTTTTTTTTCTGCTGCTGTTACATTGTTCAAGACTACAAATACACTTGTTTTGCTTTTAAGACATATTTGGTATTGAAAAGCCTAAATGTAATTTACCTGTTTCTCAAGTTGAGTTTGTGTTTTTTAAGAACATTTCATTTTGCTCTGAGTTGCTTATAACTTCATAATGCTTTCTGTTTCTTCTGGAGTATTTAAAATAAGAAACTTGAGACAGGGTAAAATCAAAAATAAACATGTGAAAACAGCTTCTACATATATTCAGTGTGTTTTCCCCTGTACTATCTAACAAAATGCCTTGACAGAACAACCTGTAAACATATGTGAGGTTTTTGAACAAAATGCCAGCAGCAGTGGACTCCCATGCACACAGAGGTTATTGAAGGCAAATATTTTGATGGCTTTTTCTAACAAAGCTAAAATTTTGTGACTGATCTTATTTTCAAGTGCGAATTGTTTTAGCAGAGAAAACTAATACTATCTCCTTTCTGCAATCTTTAGGGAAAATATCAAGACATGTTAAATAGGTATCCAAGGAAAATATAATTGACAATATTTCCTTTTGCATGCTTATAAACTTCATACCTGGTTTATAAACTTTGATATTGGTATTTGCCATGCTTGCTTGGCAAAATTTTTGATGGGCAAAATTTTTGATGAGCTTATTTGGAAGGAGAGTGTTTGCGATTTGATGCATAGAACTGGGATCTGCAATGTCTGTGTCCAGTTCCTACACCAGTGTAATGCAACACAGGTGAGGAGTTATGTTTGCCATAGTTACCTATAAAGTAATACTGAGGTGAGGCCTTAATCAAAAGAGACAGGGGCATGATGCAGAGTGTGTGTGTCCGTGAATGCTTCTTACTGATCTGAGGCTCCTGAATGTGCCTTGTAACCATTTAGCTCATTTCTTTTTATTGAACAATTAAATGAACTTTTTAGTGGCTCTTTCTACAAATGTATCTACAGCTTTATGCCTGACAGGACAAAGGAGTTAATGGTAATTCTATTTCACTTCTAATTAACTTGGCCTAAATGGAATCATGAGGCAGCAGTCTTAAATACGAAAAATGTGATATGCAGCAATGATAGTATTTTATATATGTATTCATTATTGAATGTTTTGGTCATATTCACCAGCAGCTAAAAAAGAAAATACCTTTCTTTCTTTTAGTCAGAATTATGCTCATGTTTTTGTATTGCAGTTTGTTCATGAAAAAGAAATTGTAGCAGAGGATGACCAAGTGTTTCTTATGAAGCAGCAGGTAACTTTCTGTCTATAAAACAAACAACAAGAGTTTCATTTAACAACATTCCCAATACAAATTTGGGGTTGTATTCTTAGTCATTGTAATATCTAAAACACTTCATGTGTATGTTTGTTTTCTGCAGTCACAGTTGGCGAAACAACCACCTACTGCTGCAGGAAGGCCAGTGGTTAGTAATAAAATTTTTAAATATCATCACATGAAAATCATTAGCTTTTATATATTTAGAGGGCTGCTTTTGTCTGCACTGTCAAATACTGTTTGATCTAATTGTTTTAAACTGGATAGTATTTAAAGTCTCATAGTGCTCTAAAATTATGGCACTTCGCAGCAAGTCACAGCTTGTATTGACAGCAAGGGCTAAAGGTCGTGGCTTTCCTTTTTGTATGTTAGAATGCATTTATGGTCAGAGGCATTACTGAGTAATGGATGGATTTTCAGGTTTCTCATTGGAATGAAATGAAAAGCTTGTCTAATGCTTTAGTTACACTAAAGTTAATAGTTTTAACAATGTTCTGCGAGTGTGAAAAAACTTCTATGCAATCAGCAAAACCTTAACGTGTCATTTCAGTTGCATTGAGAATACTACATTTAAAACACAAAAGCTTAGGAGCTGTAAGAAGTAACAAAATGCTTAATTTCATGCATTCTTATACTTTGGGTTTGCTGGTTGGTTTTTTTTGTTTTATTTTAATAGGATGCCTCACCGAGAGTTCCTGGTGGATCTCCTAGAACACCAAATAGATCTGTGACATCGAATGTTGCCAGTGTTACACCTATCCCTACTGGGTCAAAAAAGATTGATCCCAATATGAAAGGTACCTTTTCTTACGAGGACACAAATGCAGCTGGGGAAGTAAAATAATTGCTTTGCCTGCTTGCTTTAATATGTTTATTTAGATTGATTAATACACTAAATCAGTATTTACTTAGAAAATCTGTGTTGGTTTTGTGTTGTGGTTTTTCTTTCCTTCTTCCCCTTGTAGCTGGAGCTACATCTGAAGGAGTCCTGGCTAACTTCTTCAATAGTCTCCTGAGCAAGAAAACTGGTTCTCCTGGTGGCCCTGGTGGTGTTGGTGGCAGTCCAGGAGGAGGTGGCACTGGAGGTGCTGGCAGCAATTTACCACCATCAGCAAAAAAGTCAGGTATGATTAATGACAAAAAATCTACTCAATCTAAATGGAGTGATGTATTGTTCTTGTTAGTATGGTTTATCAGGAGAATGAACACTGCTATTATTTAACTGAATGCTCTATATATATGTGCTTTTATATTCTATATGGTTTTTTGCTTTTGTTTTCACAGCACTTTAGTATTGCCTTTTTATGGCTTTCAGAGGAGCAAAGAAAAAATTTTCATGTTGTTTAAGCATGAATCGTGTCTACATGAGTTCCTCATTTTTTCCCTTTATTCCTATCATTCCAATAAAATGGCTTATGCCATAAGCCTCTTTTAATCTTATTTAAATAGGTTGGGACTGAATTTCAAGTTGATTCTTTTTAACAATACTGTCATTGTTAAATAGCTTTAAATTTTCTTTCACTAGTGTTCTAGCTCTGATGTGATGAGTACTTTGAGTTTGGTAACAGCCTGTAAAAATACTTACGTATATTCTTTTGACAGCGGTGTATATATGAGGTGATTAATAATTATTATTAATCTAGAAATGTTTAATAGTGACTGTGCTAAAGCTAGATGCAGGACTATACTGGCATTTCTTGCTATTCCAATTTAAAATGTTTCTGTATTACTTAAGAGCATGCGTACACATACACCTTTCCTTGCTGCTTCCCCAGAGGTTAGTAATGCTGCACTTAGGGGACAATGCTGGTGTTTCATTGGTACTTCGCACTTCCCACTAACATTTTGTGTAGATGTTGTGTAGAATGTTTTTCACCTGCGCACGCTTCCCTTTTCTAAGTGCAAAACTCAGTTGGCTAAGCAAAGTTTGGATGCTTCCTAATGTGCTTGTAGGCCATGTCAGCAGTGCCAGTTTGAACAACATATGGACATTGTTCAAACAAATGCAGCTGACGCAATATGAGGCACAGAGAGCACCCGCTGAAAAATCCTGTGGGGAGTGGCCAGCAGCAGGTTTGGGTGACACCAAGCAAACAGAGGCAGCACTCCAGAAAAGTGTTCTGTCTGGGGCTGTGGCACAAACTTCAAGGACAGAATTTAATTATTAAGGAGGAAACAGTTCTCAGAAATTTCCTAATATGCGACAAATGAAGGGTTAGGGTTATAGCTGGTTTAATATCATAAAGGACTACGTTTTCAAGGAATTACCATAAATACTAATAAATTTGGCTTAGATGTGGCCTCTTCACCTTCCTCAATGTTTGCTGTCTTGTATTTAGAGCTATCTGTGGCACTCATTTTTCAAATCTGAAAATTGTCTGTTAAGATGGTAATTTGGGATTTTTAAAATTACTTTTTCCTCAGCAGCTTTGGGAAATTCCTCTGCTTATTAGTTGGAACATTAGCTGCTTTGATTCTGATACAGTATTATCTTTCAGTAAATGAAGAGCAGCAAAGTACATCAATAGCCAAAATTAGCTTTATGGATAGTTCCTGTTAGTTTGCGTCTTCAGAAAGGATGCTGGGACACTGCTACAACCTACACGTGTCAGAACATTTCTTTATAGATGCTGTGCACACTTGTCATGACGTTGGAGTCTTAATACTGCACTGCCTTTTCCCGTATTGTCTCCTCCATTCTTGCTACAGTGGGATAGAAACCTAGACTGAGGAGTAAGAATTAAGAGCAAAAGGGTGGGGGGAAGTGGTGTGTTTTGAGCTTGAATTAGGTTAGAGTGTGGCTGCACAAATGTTTGTGCCGTTCCAAGTTAGGGAGGAGATAAGTGGGTGAGGAGAGAAAGAGATTTGCCATCTACAGGTCTGTGTGCACCCATAAGCAGCGGTGTCATATTTTGCTGACCAAGTACACAAAACTGACTTTGCTGGGCTTGGTGAAACCCCTGATTTTTACATTCAAATACAAGTTTTACAGAAAATTGTATAGAAGTAGTAATAACTGCTAGTCAATAGTCTTCTGTATTTTTTACTTTAACTCTTCATATACTGACAATTAATATATAATTATGGAAGTTGCTTTGATAAATTGGAAATAGGAAAGGATATGACTTTCTCTCTACAGTTTCCTTTCTGTTTCTTTTGGGTTTTGGGCTTACACCTTTACTCTGCACCCAAAGTGCACAGTAACAATTACTAGGATTTGTCTGATTTGAGAAGTGAAGGCACTATAGGCTTTTCATAACCATGACTGAATGATACACATTTATTTTGTAGGTCAGAAGCCAGTTTTAACAGATGTTCAGGCAGAATTGGACAGAATTTCACGAAAACCTGAAATGGTCTCTCCTACATCATCTACATCTCCCACAGAAGGTGAAGCATCTTGAAGACACCAAATAAAACCAATTGTTCAGTTTTCTGGGATAATTCAAACTTGCCTCTGCCTCTTCCTTCAGTGACTGGAACTAAAGAACTGAAATATCTTTCAGAACACAAACCATTGATGTCTGTCTTTCTTTCATATGTGTTGCCCAGCTTTACAAAAGGGAGTTGTACAAATGGAAAACAGTTATCACATTGTGTAGGAGCACTGCTCACAGTGCAAGAATAGTAAATTAATTTTTTTTCTGGGTTTTGTTGAAAAGTCAGTCTAATTCTGTAAAATTGCAAGTATGTCCACTTAAATGATAGGGGTTGCTTAGAGCAGGAAAACTGATACACACCACAGGCACTTAATTTATATTGATTTCCCAACCTGTTAGGTAAGTTTAATATTATCTTAAATAGATTAACCTTTACACAAGAGGTCTACTGCTCGTTTTTGGAAGAGAAAAATAATTGCACAAATCTGTAACAGCAACAAACTCCAGTTATACTTAAACACTCCATTGGGAGTATGGTTAAAAAAAAAATCTGTTTGATCTCCACTGAAATTTACACTGCATTCAAAAACCCATGCGAAATTTCATTCCAGGTATAAGACTAAATTAGTGGCCAGCTTTTTTTGGTTTTTCCTCCTCTATTAAATAATTTCAGATACTGAATAAAAGATGTATAAAGAAAAAGCAGAGGTTAAATGTACAGAATATCAGTATCCAGATTTGTCTATATATATGGCTCAGCCTTAATGTCCCCCACTATGTTTCCCACACTACTTACGGTTTAAAATTGGTCATCAAAACTGTAATCAGTTAATAAAGTATTCTCTGCATTCAAATTTAAATAACTTTCATTGAAGCCATGGTGTTCTTGTTCGTTTACAGTTAAATCTAAGGATGTGGTGTAAAACATCTTAAAACATGCTTTTATATTTTTACCTCTCAGTGAATAACATCACTGGCAGATATTTAAACTCCCTTAAAACATCGTTTCTGGAAGGAGATAAGTCTGCAGTGTTTGTTCCTAGGAGTGAAACTAGCTTATCTGACTTTGGGTGGTTTGTGCTGCAGTGTTTTCAAAGCACTCTAGTTATACTAAGGATCCTGCTGCTGGCTGCAGTGTGTTGTTTAAGTAGTAGTTGACCAAGGTTAGGACTTTACTTAAGCTTTCAGTATACAAATGCTGAACATCACTTTTTTCTCTGTGAAATTTGGGATTACTTTCTACTTACAGCCTCAGAATAGGAAATGTAAAAGGTATATCCTGATCAAATGATTGCCAAGACACTTTAATGAGTTCGGGTTTTCTGGTTTTTTAAATCAGTAAGTCCTACATTACTTTCTCTGATTAGCTGGAAGTCTCTGTATTTTGAACATGGCGGTACTCTTCTTCCCCAGTTCCTGCATTCTGTAATGGTTCTAGTGAATTCACAGAGTCACAAAATGGGTCAGGTTGGAAGGGATCACAGTGGGGTCATCTGGTCCAACCCCCCTGTGCGAGCACGGCTACCCTAGAGCATGTGGCACAGGATTGTGTCCAGGTGGTTCTTGAATATCTCCAGTGAGGGAGACTCAACAACCGCTCTGGACCACCTCTTCCAGTGTGTGATTGTCTGCACAGTAAAGAAGCTTTTCATGTTCAGCTGGAACTTCCTCTGCATTAGTTTCTGGCTGTTGCCTCTTGTCCTGTTGATTGGCACCACCAAGAAGAGCCTGCCTCCATCGTTTTGGCACCCCCCCTTTAGATACTGGCAGACATTGATGAGGTCCCCTCTCAGTCATCTCTTCTCAAGGCTGAACAGGCCCAGCTCCCTCAGCCTTTCCTTGTGAGAGTGATGCTCCTGTCCCTTAATCATCTTTTTTCCCTTCCACGGGATCTGGTCCAGGAGCTCCATGTCTCTCTTGTCCTGAGGAGCCCAAAACTAGACACAGCACTCCAGATGCGGCCTTGCTAGGGCTGAGTAGAGGCAGGATCACCTCCCTTGACCTGAGTTACCTCCATATTTACAAAATACCTACATTTATTTAAGAACAACATACATATTGTTGTCTCCCAACTCCCTCAAGTTAAGCACACTTGTTAAAATAGACTCAGAAGATTGAATTGTGGACTGACAAATTTCAGTAGATATTCTTAACTATGTCTTTAACTGCAGCCCTTAAAATTTTACTTATGCCAACAATTCAGTAAAGGTGGCATATGGGGAAATGCATGACTTGCTGATGAACAGCTGTATAGAAAAAATTGAAAGAAAAAAATTAGGCTTCTGATTATGGGTACATGGCATGCATTGGTATCAAAACAGTTCTCTAGGTTCTGTATGTAAATTTCAAACTGAACTTGGAATGTGTTTGAGAGAAAGGATCCTCTGATGATACAAGCAGGACCCATTCTTGCACAACTGCAGTGGTATGTATCATTAGGGTGAAACTTTGGATTTAGGGCAACATTTTAAACTAGTGGATACTGTCCAAGTTTCTGAAAGACAACTCCTGCAATCTCCAAGTTAGTTTGTTTGAGCATCTGTCAAAGCACAAAACCCTTTATGAAGCTGGAAAATTGGCCACATAATGCATTAATACCTATTACACCACATGCCCTTACCTGGAGAGGCTGGGACAGTGAAGAACCTTACTAATGACTCATTATAATTTCACTTCTTGAAACAGATGTCACTTCTGTGTATTTGAAGCTTCTAAATGTGTTTTTCCCTAAACCCCTGTAGCTCTGGAGTTTTTTGGTTGTTTGATTTTTAAATTATTATTTACAAATGATTGTTTACAAAAAGACCATTCCCTACCATGCCTTTTCATTCTACAAGAATAGAGTAGCCTGCTTCCCTCCTTCAAATTCTCTTAATGCTGCTGTCACTAGCTGTCTGCAGCCTGCTCATGCTGTTTGGGGGGAAAGATTTACCACAAAAGGAAAATATGTGAGAATGTTTCTGTGTAACCTGATGTCTTTGGCTTCTTGTTTTCCTCTGGTGAGACCAAGACTCCTGGGCTGGTTGCTTTGTCCTCTTGAGCTGCAGTTTCCCTCCTACTGCTTTGGTGAGAGTAGACAATTAAGATGGGATTTACAACAACTATCATGCAAGACTAGTCTCTGTGACAGATGCCCCTTTTCACAAAAGGTAGTGCCAGTAAATCCTGCTGCCTGTTCTGCTTTCACTGTGAAGTCAGGCGCCAAACTAGATAAATTGGGTAAACCACTGAAGCTAATTTGGCAAGAATACTTTCTTGCTCTAGGCTGGGGTTGGATTACCCCAATTTTTGAAAGAGTAACAGCATGAATTACATTAATTTTTCTTCTAATCACTCTTCTGTGCCTTTACTGCTATTGGGTACAAAGTTTCAGACTAGCACATAAGATGCAGAAAGCGAAGAGGTAATGCAAGAACTACAGGGCACAATTTTAATAACACTACCTTAAGAATGTTTTTCAGTATGAACACTGAAAAAATGCTACAATATAAATCAAGTAAATTCCTTTAGACTTTCAGGGCTAGTTCTATGTAGACAAGTTGCTGATTAGCCTGAAACAAAGCTGTTTCAGGGGAATTTTGTAAATCCTCTCTTCCTCCTTCTCTACCCTGTTCCTACATCAGTTTTTTTGAGTATACTGGTTCTAATAAAGCTGCTCTGCAAATTTTAAGCTTGAAATTTTTGAGTAAATGTCCACTTTATTTCCAGGCAGGTCATTTTTTCAGCTGAAAATTGTAATCTCAGAAATGTGCACATGGCTTTTAGGTTTTACCGACTAGCTACTGTATTAACCTTAAATTTCTAGTGATACTTCTGAAATGCAGGAATTGCTGCCTGTTGGGCTGCAGTCTCTTCCTGGGGAGCAAACGGTTTGCAGTAGGACACCTGTGACGGCAGAACTGTTGCCTATCAAATACCTCACAGCTTAATGCTTCTCTGTGCCATGCAGAAAACCACTGAGAATAGTTGGCCCAACCTTGCATTTGGGAAATGTGGGGATTTCATCTCTAGTCCCATAAGGGATCCTTAGTAATAGCTGTTAAAAATGCTAATTCTTCAGCTGTTTTAAAATCACACATTCAAGCGTGTTTAGTACGGTGTCAGGGTTTGTGAAGTTCAGTTGCAATATTGAGCACAAAAATAGAATCCCAAGAACTAAAGAAAATTCAGCAGATGCAACACATTTAAGTCTTTTCTGAGCTCATTGTTGCAGTACTTGGAATATCCCATTTGCTCACTAATCATGCTGTATTTACTTCATGTAATACATGGGAATAGTCTTGAACAGAAGCTGAGGTGCCCCTGTGAGAACATCAAAATGAAGGGGGGAGATATGCCTCAGACAGGCTGTCTCCAGTGGAGTTCTCTGAATCGTGCAGTAACACACACCTCTTCCTCACCACTCTTCCAATGAAACTTAAGTCTGTCTCCTTCAATGGTTTAGGCTTTTAAGCTGCTTTCCCATTCCTGTACTTCCTTCTCCTTTGCCTTCTGACAAGAAAAGCAAAAAACCCCATAACTGCATTTATGAAAGCGGGGAAAGGGGAACATGAATTCGTGAGGCCAGTGCTGCCAATTCTGAGCGTGAGGGACTCAGGCTTTAGCGTCACATTGTAACACAGCACGCCGAGAGTGCCAAAGAGCCACTAGGCCTCACTCGATGACAACAGTGATGCAGCAGTACTGAATCCCCCTTACTGCAGTTGCTGGCATTTACTCAACCGCTTCAAGGAGCTCCAGTCACAGTTTTTGAAATTATTTCAACACTGGGGGAAAGAAGTGGTAACTGCCATACAGCTATACTGTGTACACTGCGATCTCCTCTAATGAGGGGGCTTTCTCCATTGCTGTTGCTTTTTGGTCACTGTGGAAGGTGTCTTGAAGGAGATGTAATGAGGGAGAAAACTAGGTCACTCATCACTAATCTGCTTCCACTGATGTCCCTCTCTGTGCCTGGCTGACTGGAGATGTTACCACAGCTCAGCATCTAACTGTGAGGTTGCTTCTCTGCCACCATGTCCTGCCTTAAGCTCCACTCCTGCCATTCCAGCAAAGGCTGTGGCAGGGTAAGAAAGACTTGTTTTTCTGGAAAACTGTCAGGTGTAGCACATAACCAAAAGGAAACCAATAGCTGTATATCTGGAACGGGATTTCCATCACATCACAGCCAGCTAGATACTATTATTTGCATTAAACACTATTGTTACTTACTGTAACTGTTGTTTTAATTCCTTCTTTAAAGGAAAAATACTGTACTGGAAAGTTAGTGCCATAAAGAGGGTGAAGAACACCTGCAGTACCTCTGTGAAGAGCAGCATAATGTAATGCTTTAAGTATTTTCAAGATATCAACTCCAATATTGTTATCCAGTTATCATTCCCTTTCTGTCACGTGAACTTACAGTTCCCTAGCTTTGCTGTCATTTCACTTTTCCTGACCCTCTTATAAATAAATAAATAGGCCTCAATAAGTTAGGCTTTAAATGGCAAGCTAACCTTTATCATTCATGCATCTTTGATATATATATATATGTTGATATATTCAGGCCCTGGAGAGGGCCTGGACAGGAAAAACACCTTAAAGACAGTAGAAACTAGAAAGACGTTGCCATCTATTTTACCTTTTGTAGTCTTGGTTTGTGTTTCTGTGACTCCTTGAAAAGCAGTCTTTTCTCAACTCAGTTGTTTTCAGTATCTGTGTTCATAATCTAGCAATGCTGCATGAAGACATTCATAAGGGAACGGCTACAAAATAGCCTTGGATGCTACCAAACACCTTAAAAGAGCTGACAATTGCTTCTATGTCAGTTAAGTCCTGTCCTCATCAGACCACAGTATAGCCTAGACACATGCTTTGTGGCTTTGGAGTTATTCAGCCAGTTGTGAAATATTATCAAGGAAGAAAAGAAAATGAGAAGGAAATTTCCTTCAGAAGAGAGATGCCAGCCTCTGCAATGTAATCTTATTTATAACGTACTAGTGTGAAAAAAGGTAGTGAAGGCACTGGGGACTTATAAGTGGTAACAGCAAATGTTCCTCACTACACCTACCTGCTCAGTCCTGTAGTCTGGGATGCTGCCAACAGAGCTATGTTAGACTCATCCCAATCCCAGGTAGAAGCTAGGGCACACCCATGGTGATGCCTCATTTGTTCTAGCAGAAACTCCCACGCCTTGGGAATCACAGGACTTGCCCTACTCATTTGCCTTCCGAGCCAATTCCTGCAGCCAAACATTGTTTATGGCAGAGACAAGTCTGTATGGTCCTGTCCAGGGACCTTGTATATTCCCTTGGATAGTGTTTTCTTACTGGAAGAAGTCAGGCACACCACCTGCTGGTACACACTCAGCATGGAGTGTGGCCCACCTGCTTTTGTCTGGCCCGTACTTCTGCAGCTGCCCAGTTAAGAGGGTCCCCTGGCAGAGTTAAAAGTAGCCCCAACCTCATGGGGCTCTGTAGCACACATGCTCCCTCTGCACTGTGTGGTTCCCAAAGAGAGGCAGTGTCCCAACAGCCTGATCTGTTCCCTAAGCAGGGAATCTGTTCCTATACAGCTAACGTTAAGAAAGCAAATCTCCTTTACTACCTACAGAAATCTTCCATTTCCTTGAATTTAAACAAGTGTAACTGAATTTGTCTATGCAGGACCATAATAGCTCTGTGGATACTACATTAATAATATAGAAGCGAACATAGCACACCTTTGTTTACTTATAACAGGTTCAATCTATTCTTAGTAGGCAACAAAAGCTCTACGTTCTTTTAAAAGCTGATCTGGGCAAATGTATGGGAGTATATTAGCAGAGGCTTGGTTTTCAAACACTTGGCGAGTGTTTTCTCATTGACAACAAGGAATGTCTTCAAAGACAGTGATTCTTCTCCTGTACTCAGCACTGGTAAGGCCACACCTTGAGTGCTCTGTTCAGTTCTGGGCCTCTCAATTCAGGAAGGGCATTGAGGTGCTGGAACGAGTCCAGAGAAGGGCAGCAGAGCTAGTGAAGGGCCTGGAGCACGAGTCCTATGAGGAGTGGCTGAGGGAGCTGAGGTTGTTTAGCCTGAAGAAAAGGAGGCCCAGGGGTGACCTCATTGATATCTAGAACTGCCTGAAAGGAGGGTGTAGCAAAGTGGTGGTCAAAATCTTCTCTCATGACAGGACATGACAACTCATGACAGGACAAGATGACGTAGCCTCAGGCAGCAGCCAGGCAAGGTTTAGATTGGACATTTGGTAGAATTTCTTCACAGAAAGAGTGATTGATTAGACACTGGAATGGGCTGCTGAAGGAGGTGGTGGAGCCACCGTCCCTGGAGGTGTTTAAGGAAAGACTGGACATGGCATTTAGTGCCATGGTCTGGTTGACGCAGTGGTGTTCGGTCACAGGTTGGACTCGATGGTCACAGGTTGGACTCGATGCTCTCAGAGGGTTCTTCCAACCTAATTGATTATGTGAATGTAAGCAGGGAAAGCTTTGGCTTAAAACCCCCTTCTGATACTGTAATCTCGGGTGACAAGTGAATTATCTTGTAAACTTTACTTAGCCCCGGTTAACGAACTGAGCACAGAGCTGGGCTGAGGCAGCCCTGCGCTCCCGGCCGCCCCTCACG
>NW_008238330.1:12845577-12884492 GCF_000691975.1 Corvus brachyrhynchos
CCTCGAGTCTCCCGGGGCTGAGCCCGGCGGGGCGGGGTGGTCCCGCTTTGGCATGGAAACGAGCGTGTTGTGATGACCTTCGGCTTTAGGACGGTCTCGCGCCGCTTAAAAATTAAACTCCTCGATGATGCAGCGCAGCCTGGGGAGATGGCCGCAGGCAGGCTTCGAGGGAATGGATTCTGCCGGTCGGAAAGGGCTGGCTCCGCCGGGAAGGTGTCTTGACTTGGGACGTGGCATGGGGTCACTAAAGTTGTGCAGACCAGTAACTCAGGTGGAAAGCTGGCATGGTGCCTTATAATGCAGATTCAGAGTGGTTTATGGTGGGGAAGTGATGAGAGTGTTCGTTCGTCATGCCCGAGCTGCGGGAGTAGGTGCTGACATCTGATGGTGCCGGCGTCGTGTGCCCGAGGCTCGGTGCTGCAGCCGCCGTGGTCCAGCTGCCTGCTGGCCTTAAACACCAGCCACTCTGGCTTAAAATCAGAGGGAAGCCTTACAGGAAATTTAGTGTTTTCTTCTGAGGACCGGATTGGATGAAAGCAGGAGGAAGAAGCCTTTGACTGAACCTCACCATAGGGCAGTAGAACTGGGAAGGGCTTTACTAGGTCATGAGCTCCAGACTTTCCTCTCTTGCTGCTCCTGCAGCCCGTTCTAAGCCTGTCACTCTGCGCTGTCCATGCTAAAATTAAGGAGCTCATTTCTCCCATGATTTGTGGTGGAGAATTGCACCAGAGACGTGTAACGTTGATGGTGGCCCATTGAATGAGACATCACTTCGTGTCAGGCAACCCTGGGCCCACTAGGAAATAGTGCTGGCTTTTTTACTGCGTGTAGTGTTACTCCTGAATTAAGCAGCTGGGCTCCTGGTGCTAGCTCCTGTTTGTTCTGTGCTTGGTGATGGGCTCTTCCAAAATGTACCAGTGTGACTGCTGATAAGGACGTGAGGATCGTCATTCTTAAGTGCTGGCAGGAAGGGAGTGAAACCCATGGTGGTAAAGGGCAGCTGACTGCAAATGTGTGTCAGCATGCATTTTGCAGCCAACACAGTGGCTTTTGAGTCAGATGTGTCATGCTCACAGGAATTGTAGGTGATTTCCAACCCTTTCTCCCTACTTCACCATTGCAGAAAAGAGGACATATGGGTTTTAAGCTTCATCTCACACACAGTCAAAACCCTCAACCAGAACTATTCTTTACTGCTCATAAAGATAATGGTAACACTACCAAAAAAAAAGTTTTCTAAGAGTGTTCAAAAAATCACACCCAAGAATGCTTTAAATAAATATAATGGAACATAAACTTTTAATTCATCTACTGGAGTTTATTAAAGCAAGATCTGCTGGCTTCTGCTCCCTGACAAGCAGAACATTTATTTAAGTAGGTTCACTGACTAAAATAAAATAAGTGATTATGTAGGCAAATTTGCTGGTGTACCAAAGTCTTAAGCTTTTAAATTGTTTAAAATGCTTTCTAGGTAGAAAAAAGGAAAAACTATCATTATCCTAAACAAGGTGAATAGCTGCTTGACATGCTCTTAAATAATTAGCAGTTTATGGCCTGCACCCATTTTTCAGTGAGGGGGAAAAGAAAATGGAGTTATAGTTGTTCACCCTCCTAATTTCCAACAGTTTTCCCTCCTTTTTTGTAACTTTTATCAATAAGCACAGATCTTGAGTTCTCAGTCAAAACACTTTAAACAAGCCCCAGAAATTCCTGAAGGTGGAAGCCTCAGTATTTCCAGTAAGAAAAAGGTTCCTCTTTTGGGAAAGCGTTGATTTTTGGAAATGCCAGTGATGGTCGTTAACATCTATTGGCTTTGTGTTACAATAGTGGTTGTTACTGGAATTATGCTCTGATAATTGCTTGTGTGGACTGCTAAACAGGGTATGGCAATCAGAAAGTGAGCTCTCCTCATTATAGAGGTGATCAAGGGTTTTATAAAATACTCTGAAATCACCTGCAGAAATCTGGCTTCTAGACCTAAGAAACACTTTTCTTCAGATGAATGATGGCATACATTATAACCTTAACCAGTTCGTTTGAGCAAATGGAACAAGGAAAATGTGACTGCCAGAAGGATGCTGGGAGGCATGCTATTGCACAGGTTTCTAGAGTGTTATTGTTTGTTTTGGTTTTTTTTTAATAGATGGAATGTTTTTGTTAGTCCATGAGTGGTTCAAGTTCTGCACAAAGGTAAATGGCACAGTGTGTATTGTGCCAACTCTGAGGTAGAAACTAATTCTTACGTAAAGCAGGATGAGTTGTCATCAACTGTTTAACTTTAGTCAAAATGCCCTAGGTGGAAAGGAAAATTGTAATTCAGGCTTAAATATCAGCTCCTTTTTGAGCTGATAGTAGCCCCAGTTGTGCAGACTTAATAGAGAATTAGTATGTCCACCCATCTGAACTAGAAGATTTTGTACTGGGAATCCCGCTGCTGAGCATCTTCACAGGCTTGTTGGCAAGTTCATAGATCTGCTCTATTTTTGTAGTATTCTTTTCTGTCAATTCACTTGTTAAATCTTCTTTACAAACTTGACACTTGTTTAGAAACTTCCAGCAGTAATGTCAGTATCAATGAATAATTTCTTGCTGGTGAGAGAAATGTTGTTGTTTAATTTCTGCTGTACGTACAGACAGATAGGACTAATAACAAAATAAAATCCGAAACAACTGCTTCTCTAACAATTATTTTGGTGTTTAAAACTATTGGTTTTTAGTGGTAGTAGGACAACAGAGGAATCCCTTTTTTCCCTGATAGTGATATCAAAGGGCAAGCTAAGAAACCCAAGCAGAGCTCTCTGGCATCTTATGAATGTGCTGCTGATATACGAACTTAATCAAAGCACTTACTCAAAGTTCTTCAAGCCAACTTTTTTAATTGATGTACTCTATTTTATTACTCAACTTATAAATAAAAAAATTGAATATTGACTTGGGCAAGTCCCACACAGGATTCCACTTGGTAAATCTCAATTATTTGACACTGAACCCTTTATGACTGCTCTTTGAATGGGATTTTTTCAACTTGTTTGTACACTCAGTGGAGAAGATCTTTTTCCATTATTTAGATCATACTATGGTTATCTGGACATATACTTTCTTTTAAGGACAGGTTTATTCCCAAGTGGAAGTGATGGCGTTCAGTTTCCAGTGCTTATAAAAAGAAATAGCCCTGTACATGAAAACTTATGTCACAGCTCATATTGTGAAAAATTTGAAAGTCATTGGATGCAGCTGTAATCACATGTTTAGAAATGCAAAGAAAACCCCCAAAAGACCCCTAAACCATACAAACTGGAAAGTCAGAGTTCAAAACATTCCTGGACAGCCATTGTAGTTCACTGGTTTAGGTGCAAGTGCTGCTGAGAAGTTTGTGTTGCCAGCCACTGTGGGAGAGAAAGGAAGCCTGATAGTAATATTGAAGTTTCCCCCCGCTGTTCTTTCCCTTTCTAAACTCCTGTTTACTTTATATTGTTGCATTTGCAAAACATGATTCTTTAAAGTGCCCGTCTGAGACCTGGCTTAGTAAGGGGAATTTACACTTCCTACTGCTAAACTGTTGTTTTTACTGTCAGAAAACTGAAACTGAAGACTGGTGGTTATTTTCCAAGAACAATTCTGAATATTAAGTTTAGATTTTTTTTTTTTTAAACAAAGAACTGTCAACCTCTTTATTGCCCTCATACTCTTATTAAAAATGTTATTGTCATTCTTATATTAGTCTCAGTTTTATGACCCAGTCTGATTCCTACTCATGGTTTTGTTTTAATTTGGTGAACTCCTTACGACGAGGATCTATAAAGCTATGCCAACTTTATGGGATGAAGGAAACTAGCAAGAAGTGGCCAAAATAAGTGAACAGTTAAATAAAGCAATATTCCTTCTTGCACAATAAAATGGTAGAAAATCCAGCAGCACGGATATGGTGACTATACAGGACCTAAATCACGTTCTTTTCTCAAAACATACTGTGGCAGGAAGGTGAAGATAAGCCTCTGCATAGATTAAACGTTGTCCAACACAGCTTGAACATAGTGTAAAGTTTCGGTTCCTACCAGAACAGTTGAGCTTCCGTCATTACTGAGTCACAAGCATGTGAGTATTGGCTATGTGGACTTTCTCTGAAGTTTTATCAAGTGAGGTAACAGGTGTAAACTTTTTGACCACCTATAACAGCCAAGTGTAAACCATGTCATTATATAATCATTTCTGCCTATAAGAAAATGGTGCAGGACTTTACCAAACTTATTATAGATTGAGGATTTTTGTCGCAGCTAGCTTTATTAATCTTCATATCAGAGATGCCGGTTTGTTGAAGATGTTAGAGACTTGATCCAACCCAAGCATGTTATTTGTTTGCAGATTTTCTCTTTTGTGGCTGTTGTTTGTGAAGAAATTGTGGACGATTGCATCTATTGTAGTGGACTTTACTTCTTTGAATTCATAACCTGCAGTGCCTTTCTTTTGAGCCTCCTGATTCTGTGTGTGTATTGCACTGATATGTATGAATCACTGGGGAAAGAGAAAGTACAGAAACTGGTAAGAAATTTTTTTTTTTTTAAAAGGAAACCATTTTTTCTAAGTGCATAAAGTCTGCTGTGGAGTAAAAAGGCTATGCAAAATGAATCTCCTTTTCTTCTCCATGTAAAGGGTAGATTAAAGTATCTTATAGTTAAAAAATGAGCCAACTTTGAGAGTTTATATTGACATCTTTTTCAAAGTTGGCTACCTGCAGGATTTTAGGATTTGTGTGGCAAAGTTTTTCCACATTAATGCTACTAACATTAAAGTGTAGCCATCACGTGTATGTACGTACGTGGAATACAGTTTACCGCCAGCATGATGCTTGCAATTTATCAGTTTACCCTATCTATTTTCCTACTGGGTGGAGACTACCTCCTTTTTGGCAATAATCATACCTCATTACAGTTTATGGCTTTATATTTCAGAAGATCCAGCAGTGGGAGAAAGTTGCTTTGTAAAGTCAGTAGGAACATTATTCTGTCTCACAAGTGTCCCTTCCTATTTGCCTTCAGAGCAAACAGTAGGGTCTTTATGTGAGAGTACAGATAAGGGAGGGTAGTAAAAGGTTTGAATGAGCACAGTTACTTACAGTTTTCTAATTTCCCAAATGTTTTACATAGGGAATAAAGCTATCATGGTTGTCCTGAGCTTGAATTTGATTGTGAAAAAAGGTTAAATGAAGTTAATTAAACACTTTAAAAATACAAAACCAGGGCAGACTCCCTTAAATATCTGGTAATGCTGTTTAAATAGCTGATAATGTTGAATATCATTTGGAATGTAGTGTCAACATGTATTTTCTGAAGCTTCCACTAGCATCACAGTATCAAAACATAAATTCACAGGCAGGTTAACTCAGCTGTTGTTATGATGTTTGTTCTTTTTAGGTAACCTATCTACAATTAAATTATATATGTTTTTACATATATTTGCAGAATTTTTGGGCTGTGCCAGCCATAGGTGCCTGGTTTCTGTTAGCATCAATAGTGTTCTCTGCAACCTGCTCTGGCTCTGCTGTTGAACGTGCTGCCTGTGTAAGTCTTAAAATGACAAGATTTACTTTGTATTTATCTGGTATGTTAATTTCTCTTCCCTCTAAACTTCACTCAATTTGCAGAGAAGAAACTGGGCAGGGAATAGAACTCAGTGCATTGTGATGTTTCAGGAGGAATTATCTATTTCAGACCTTTGAGAAACTTACCATAGGAAATCCAAGGAGCTGGCATTCCTCAGGATTGCTGGAAACCTCTGTGTGCACTTGCAGCTCCCCACCTTTTGCCTGCTGCCTTGGATTTGTATTATTTCCTGTCATCTCTTGCTGTTCAACAGTGTCATCTCTTGAAGCTTCCCCAGTTCTCTGATGCCCTACTTCTGAAATTTCTGGTTTTCCTCAATTGTCCTTTCATAATGTCACCCCCTCACAAAGTCATCAAGAAATCCTGTCTTTTGCCAGGCATTACAGAGCACATGTGGACAACACTGACCTGCACAGTCTGCAATAAGAACAGCAGTTTCCTCAGTGACAGAAACAGTAGAGCAACAGGGCATTCATCTCCCAGGGAACACTGAGGAGGCTCAGGGCAAGGCACTGAAGGGGCTTTGGGATGCTGTAGGTGTCATAATTCCCTAGTCATTTGAATACTTCTTTTGAATAACCTTGGAATTGTGAATATGTGAGTTTAAAGATCAAATTCTTGAATGAGAAAAAATTATTTGGAAAAGAAAGCAAGATAATTCTGTTCCATGGGCAGCATCAGGTATTAGAGATACACACTTTTGCATAGTTTTCTTATGTGATATAGATCTATTTAGACCTAATAGTTCGAGTATAAATCAGGTTTCAGGTTTGCCTTTTTTTCTGATGCAGGAAAAATGAAAACTACTGTGATTTAATACTTATTAATGTCAAATTCCTTTGGTCCAAACCAGTTGTGTAAAATTTAGGTAGAGTTAGAATAATGCATATGTTTCTTTCCTTGTTTGAAAAAAGCTGTCTTCTCTTTACCACTTCTCATCTTGCCATGACTAGTAATGAAATGCCACTCACAAAATGTCATTTAATTCTCCCTTGCTGACCCAGGCTCTGCAAATCTTCTCTTCCTTCACCTTCCATGTGTTATTCTTCTTCATTTACTCTCATTAATCAGCAGCCCTCTCTTGGATAAATGGTCTGCTATATCACCAATGCCATGCTACTTTAATAACTGATTTTGGAAATGAAACTAATACACTTTTACTATTAAAGGTTGATTAGAACACAGTATAAGGTTCACACTTGATTAAGAGAACGAAAACTGTAAAAAAGTTCAGCAATGAATGTGCTAGAATTATGATTTCTGACCTGTGTCTAATTTAAATGGAACTATTGATTTAAGGAGGACTGTAATCTTAATATATAAGCATTATTAATGTATACAAAATGGTGCAGCAAATCTCTCCAAACAGTGTTGGTATGCTATTACTGTTTATGCATTTTAAAATCACATATTTCTGTCACTTTCACAGGTATTTGGATTTTTTGCAACTTTTGCATTTGCAGCTGAATTTGGTACAGAGCTCTTTCTCAGGCGAAAACAAAACGTCGATGGATGCTCTGAAAATCCTGGTAACACTCAGAGTGCCACAGAAAATCAGCCGTTGAATAAACAAAGCTAACTTCCTGAAATTGTTTAAATTGTTTCCTCTTTTTCTTTTTTATTTTTTTTAATTGGAGCAAACTAAAATGAACTTTCAGTGCACTGTAGGTAACAACTTCGGTTTCTTTGTTCTAATCAATTTTGTACACATTGCTCATCATAAAATTTTTATGGATTCTTAGGTCAGGTAATGGCATTTTGAGCATCATGTTCTAGGGTAACTGGTCCTGCTTAATAAGTAGTCCTGCCACCTGCTGGGGTGACAGGCACTAAAAAACCTTGGGTCTAAATACAGTAACTTCAGGAAAACAGTGTGCTGATTTGATTTTGACAGAGGTGACTAACAAAGTTAATGCCTGTGGCATTAATTTAATTTATAAATTAAATTAAATTAATAAATTCTGAGCTGTAGCCTAAAGGTGTTTCCTGGTTAAATGGACCAGATGCTTCTGTTGCAAGTTATAAATTAGTACAGCGGAATTCATTTTTGTACTTCCTGGTCAAACTGAATGTAAAAGGGAACCGTACAGGAATTCTTGTCCTTAAGTAAGAGGGTTTGGAATGTTTTTACTATTCCTATGTCTCAATTCCATCTGTGGAGATCAGTGTAATGGTGTAGTAGACTCCAGGGGGTTTATGGGGAGGGTAATGTAAATGGTATATTAAGGAGACAGTTTTGCACCCCATGATTGTCAAAGTTTGAACTTGAATACCAGAATCTTCTTTCAGATGATTTTGAAAGCTGTAACAGTTGCAGGAAGAAACTTGAAAAGCCAGCAGTGAGAGGAGTAAGAGAAAGAATAAATATTTTCCTGAAGCCGCCCCAGAAGTAGCAATCTGAATATCAATGGAAAAAAGCTTACAGCACACTGGTACTACCCTGGTGAATATTACTTGCAAGGATAATACCATATGCAGCTTGTTTATGCATACATAATACTAAATTTTGCCAGAATGGTTTTGGACCTCACCATTTTATGTGTTTATAAATATGGCAGTAGCTTGAGACTTCTTGCTGACTAGCTCAGTTGGTAAACAGGTAAATAAGCACTTGTACCCTTGATTTGTTTTGCAAGCAACAGTCTGTAGGACTGCAAGGAACACTACTGATGGGACACGTATTGGACAAGTGATGGATGTGTCAGACCAGATGCTGATGGCTGTAAAAGAAATGAAGTGCTGAAAAGCATTTTTCTGGTGTCTGAGGTAAAAGCAAGACTGCTACGCCTCTCTTAAGAGGAAAGCCTTCAAAAGCAGAGCAAATTGCTGTATGCCAGGAGATGTTCCAAAATACCAAAGCAGATGAGAAAAAGCTGATTATGCAAAAACAATTCTTGTTTGAGTGCTCGTGACATTTGCCGTGTCTCCCAGGCATTAACTGCATTTCATTGATATCCCAGTCTGGCATGTTCCTAGTCCAGTAACCTGTTGTGACAGCATTGAGACTAAGCCCTCCAGAACCTGGCTGAGCTGTATTTGGGAAAGGAAGAGGAAGCTGTTTTAAGACAAAGGGCTGCAATAGCAGGTCAAAGTTGGTTTTTTTCCATTGCTGCCACTTTCTGATGAGTGTGAATTTGTGATGTTTTCTCTCTGTGGCCTGAGACTGAAGCCTAAAACTACACTTTGCTTGGAGGATGTAAAATTTTGCCAGGTGGTGTGAAGCACCAAGTTAAAGCTGTAGCTTGGCTTCAGAGTTACTCATGAAGAGATACTCTCCTTCATAGAATTTCATGTGTTGTAAAGAAGAAATGCTCTTTGGACTGGCTTTTTTTTTTTTTTCCTTATATTTATTAGTGTCTGTTTCCACTAAAACCTGATTTCAGTCAGCGCTTGCTGTAGCTGTCTCTGATAACTGGGTAGATTAGAGATGTTCAGTTTACAGGTGGTGTTACTGGTGATACAGAATATCCATAATGAGAAATACCTCCACTATGATCTGCAATGTCTTACTTTGGGGACCGTGCCCATATGAGTAACATTCCAATGGTCTTGTTTCGGTTTCTTCTTATTGCCTAGAGTTCTACTGATTTTTTTCCATACCAAAATGTCTATAGTCTTTAAATCTTCATCTGTAATTAGTAGCTGTAAATATAGTGTAAGAGCAACACTGTGCTGCTAGTACTTATTAAGCAATGCAGCACCATGGCTGGACTTTTATCTTGAGGTAATTTTTCCTGTTATTTTTCCCAGCCTGAAGATAAGTTAATTGAGGTCTGGGTTTCGGTTGCTTTTTCTAGAGGCTTTTCCCCACCTAAGTGCCGTGTTACTCATGTCCATTCCTGAACTGGAGATACTGGTACAAAAAGGGATGTGTAAAGTCATCCCCCTGCCTTGGCAGTTTACCTGGCAATAGTCTGTCACACAGTAGTTAAATACTAGGAGCAAGTCACATGATGGTTATAGGTCTAAGGCAGTTGCTAAAATGTTACTTCCAAACCAATTGTTGGCTAATATGCATGGTGGTGCTGTTAATCCTTGTGCTTCATAAGGTGTTCTTGCTCTTATTTTAAAATAGTTGAGAAGCAGATTTGCTTGTGTGTGTGCTGTTCTCTGCTTCTGTGAGGTTATTTTTTTTAACTTTATCAGCTTCCTATATCCTAGCTTTCCTTATCACTCCTAGCTCCTTTGCCCTCCCAGTCTAGGTGGGGTTCCTTGCTGCAGTGACTGAGCAGACTGGTCTGCAGTCTTGACATGCCCCTTTGATGCTTCTGGTGTCAGGTGCTGGCTTTAAATGTCTGTCTCTTAATTAGACTGATCCTAGAGAATGCTGTTGGAGCTGGATTAAATGTCTGATTCTGCAGGAGCTCTGTGTGGCTGGATGTCTCTTACCCCTCGTGCTCTGTCAGCAAAGCCCTTTGCTTGTTTCCCAGCCTGCTTCTGATGAAATCAGCTGACCTTATTTAAACCACCTATTTAAATTGCTTCCCTTAAGGTGGTTGATTTTGGCTTAAGTGGATTAGGGATTGTTCAGGAGAGTGATGGGAGCTCTGGCATAAATGCTGTTAGATACAACTGCCTCGAATTTCTTCTGTTGGCAAAGTAAACATCTCTGTACATTGTAACTGGTAGTAAAGCCTGTTGAAAAGAAGCAACTGGCCCAGTACATCTATCTGGGAATTGTCTTCTCCATTCTTCACCACGGGGCTTGGCAGTGGTGTTGGAGCCTGCTTGGACACTCAGCTTTGGTGTTTTCCAGCTGAACCTGTCCAAATATACTTAAAGGCTCTGTACCCACTTTCAAGGCTTTTTTACAGTGCCTTGAGAAGCAGTGGAGAGGATTTTTCAGGATACGTGAGGACTTGTCCAGTGGCTGGACTGTGAGCTTCTGCTCTGAAGATCTGTACTGGGCATTGTGTAGATTGTGAATGCTAACTTTTGTGTTTGGGTTTAGCCCACAAAGTAAAATCATGGTGCTACCAGTGCCCTTTGGTTCTGAGTATGGGAAGGAATTGTGCCTTAATGCCTGCACTGTGTGCTTCAAAAGAGCAGGGAAGGGTTGTGGTCTGTTACAGGTGAGTTCTACCTTTGCACCTTCCAACCTGAAAGAGCAGTGAGCGATCTCATGCAATTCTCAGAGCTCAGCACAAGATGTTTTTGCATAATGGCTGTCATGGTGATCCTCATTCAAATTTGTGCAATAAACATATCAAGCTTTCTATACTGAAGGGAAATTCTTTGTGAAATTTTTCAAAGGTTCTATACAATTGTAACGAATCAAGGTGCTGATAGTATAGTGCCTTTAAGATGGAAATTCATCTCTTGTTTAGTCTATTGCTGTAAACATAAGGAGTTCTCTGGATATAAAATTTTATACTGGACAGAACTGTGTATGACTTTTAACACCTTTAAGAATTTAAGTGAATTTTAATTATTATTAAAGCAGGATGATAATACATTGATTTTATATATATAAGTAAGAATTTTATAGTTTTGTTTCCAGTGTTGCCTTGAATTTTCATCTAAATAATTTTTAAATGCTTAAATATTTTTTATCATTCTAAACCTGTGATCTTTTTTAATGCATTCATGTTTTCTTGATCTAAGGGACTTTATAAAGTATTTTGTAATCATTTTTTAAAATAAAGGTTTAGTAAATAACTTGTTTCGTGTGTTTCTTGGTTTTGCTGCTGTGATTTGGTGTTGCTATGTAGTTCTCCCAAAGCCAGCCATAGGAAATAACATCATTCTTTGCTCCTGGTTTGGAGGAAGGAGTTTGCATTGTGTTTGCCTGTTCCTGGGGAAGAGGGTCCAACTTGCAAAGCTGGATATTCTCACTGGAAGTTCCCAGGAAAAAATATCTGATAAGGTCAGTATTGCCTCTGACCACAGGGTCCACCCAAAGTAGTTTGCAGTAGCCTTTACTTGTGAGTAAAGTAAGTTACTGTGAGAAGCATAATTCAGGTGCTGCTTCCTATTGTCTTGATTACATGGAACTGAAAAAAATAAAGGGGCAGACTTGCTAAAGGAAGGAGTACAACCTAGCAAAAGGTGTTGAGAGCAAATGATTTATTCTGGTGTAGAAAAATGCAGGTCACTGACTTGCTTGGTCGAGGGAGAGCTGCTTGATCTTTAAAAAATTGTTTGGCTGATTGTCAGTGGTGAGGGGGGAGGAAAAGGAAGCAAACCTGCATGTTTTGCTTTCTGGCAGGGGAGCACTTTTTTTGTTTCATAATCCTACAGGTTGCTTATTACCTGGTGGTCATCTTGTACACAGGAGAATGCCACTTCCTTCATTTTGGCACAGAAAATGGAACACCACAGTTTGTTTTTCTTTATTTTGTAACACGAAAAGATGAAATAATTTTAAGGATGAAATTATCTCTTTGATGAAGTTGCCAGAATGAGTGTAATCTTAAGGATTCAAAAGGGAAATATGTCTCAAATGCTTTTAATTACCTAGATGCAAGAAAACAATCAAGGCAAAATGTTGTATTAGAAAGGTATGTCAGTGGTGGATTTTACAACATGAGAAAATAACTCAGAAGTACTAGATTTAATAATTTGAAGCATGATCACACAATTTAAGTCATGTTATTGCTGGAATCATGACAACCCCTTTCTCAGGAGTGTAGTCCAAGTTGGTTCACTGTAAATTACCAGAATGTAGTGCAGCAGGGCAGAATATGGGCTAGTAGTCTGCAGCTTTCCTTTGTGAGTGCACAGGCACCACCTGGTCACTCTGTCCATCCCTTGTTCAAGGCACAGATGTGTTTCCTTGCTTTGGGATGGCTTTTGTCCTTCCAGCGAGGAGCAGGACCAGCCACCTGCTCTCTCACACAGCTGCTGTCATGCAGGAGCCAAGCAAGGGTCACTGCTTGGCTGGGCTTTGGGTGTGACTGCTCCTTGGATTCGGAATGGCTATTCTTAGCTCGTGGAAGGAAGCACAGGGAAGGCCAGAAATGTACTTTGCATTGTTCCTGCCGTCTACACAGGAACCTGCCGAGAAGCTGCAGGAGGGAAGTTTGCCCACAAGAGGGCAAAGATGATCCTGTGATTGAAATTATTTGGTCGTAAGGACTCCGTCTTCTTCCCACCTGTCTTTCCAGTGGGATTGAAGCCCCCATACCCCTCTGTCGTCAGTGTGGCTGTAAATTGAAGTGTGCATTTTAGGGATACTCTTTCCAATAATTTTCTTATTTCTCAATATGTAGCTTGAAGGATTTTTGGCAATATAATCATATCACTATTGTCTCAAGGAGATACTTTGCCTGTGCAGTTTGAAAGGGTTTTACTTGCATTTCTGGTGTTTTGTTGTCACTGTTGTACTAGGGACTGCGAGAAGAACAACACAGAATTCAAGTCCAGGATAAAATGGGATTATTTAATTAATTACAAACTCATTTTTATAACTTTGTTCGCAAGAATGGCTAAGTCTATTGGTCGTTTGACCATCCACCTCAGAGTGATTGGCTGAATGCTACGACACCCATTTCAAAATATTTTCTTCAATGTACCATAACAAGACTGTATAACAAGTTTGCACCTGTGAGATGAAGTCTTGGTTTACAAAAACCTTTACACTGCAGCTAGCTTGTGTGAGAAAGGAAAACTTCACAGGATGCTGGAAAGCTGAAAAATTTCTCTGCTGAAAGCTTTTCAGTATTCACATTTTGTAACCTGCCAATAGATGTTTTTAAAAATTCAAGTGGAGCTTCAGCTGCATGACGCCACCTGCACTTACAACACGGCACTGCAGCTTTGGAGAACTTCGTGGTCTGTACTATGCTGTGGTTTTCAATGAAATGTCTGTGGATCACGGGTGGGAGAGGAATGGAGTGGGGTGTACCTGACCATTTCTCGGACTCTTGAGAAGTTAAATGAGGGACACTTATTATCCAAAAACGCAAATTATGCATGTTGGGAAAAAACCAGGGCCCACAAACAGAAATGTTGGCAACTGTAGCTGTAAAGCATACCAGACGGGACTTCTTGGAATTCCAGCCCTCTCCAGGCATCCCAGTGAAACTTGCTTTGAGCAGCCCACGTGCCCTGATCACTTACTCAGTTTGTTCCTTATGACCTATTATCTCTTGGCTGAATTGTTGGTGGGAAGACAAACAAGACTTGGCTGTTTTGAAGTTGGCAAGTCCTGAGGTGAGAGTCAGGCTTCACAAGGAGGTGACAGCACAAGCACATTCTTCGGTAGCATGACTCATGTGCAGCCAGATGGGGACAGCAAATACCTAGTCAGGTATGCACTGCTAGATGTGCTACATGGAGCCAGGCACTATCCTGCAGTGCTAAGCTTGGGGTATATGTTAGAGCTCTCTTTTTTAGTCCTCACTTGGACTTACAGGAAGCATAATATGGTAAGACAAAAAGCATGACAAGTTTTCTGTTACCATATGCTCAGAGAATGGTGCAATGTTGCTCAAAATAATGCAAGTCTGTCTGCACTACAGCCTTCCTTTTAACTACTTCCTTTGCACCAGCTGTTCCTCTCCCAGAAATATCAGTGCAGACGTGATTCTGAAATCCCTGCTCATGCTGAGCTATAGGTGAGGAAGGGACAGTTACTAAATTGTTCTGTGGTCTCTGCACTCCACTAACCAAAGGTGTGGAGCTGCTCTCCTGGTGTGAGCAGTAAGGCATCCTCACAGCAAGGAGGACAGACTCACTACTACTATTTTCATTAACACCCATTTCTCTCTTCTCTGCCTGCTCAGTTTCAAATGCTTCAGAGCACTGGGTTAAAGCCCTGCTTCCCATTCCTGTACCTCAAACCTAAACTAAACCTCCCTATCAGTGCAACTCATAGCAACAAGAGCTTTGGCTAAATTTCTGCCTGCTAGTTTCTCAAAACAGCTGGCATAAAGTGGCTGCAGAGGCCACCCTGAGGGGGTACAATACAGCCCTAGAGACAACTGGCTCGTTAATGTAAGCCTGTTCTCTGCCTCATCATCCTTTTGCTCAGAAAGGCTTGTTTTATGAATGAACCAATGTTGTCCTTGACTTGATACAGTTTTTTTTTTTTTAAATTGTAAACGCTTGTTTCTGGCAATTGTGCCTCTCATTTGAGGGTAACAAGGGCATAATTATTCAGCTCTCATGCATCACAAACTGCTGAGCATGAGGTATTAATGGAGTGCTTTGCTGCCACCATAGCTTAATAGCTACAGCTGCAGCATTGTGCTCTTGTTTGGCAAGGGTTCATGGAAAGAGGGGATGCAGATCATTAAGTTTTATGTTAAGAGTGATTTACAGATGTAGCAATAACAGTAGACTATGCTAGACGGACAAAGCACTTCTGATTTGAAAGGAGCTGTTACACCAGCAGAGCTGTAATTCATACTAGTGGTGGTACAAAGACCCCAGCACCAGTCCACCTCATATAAGCCCCAGTAATCATAATAAAGGAAAGTTGTGTTAGTGTAATTGTGTGTGCTGGCAGGGGGAGGAGGGGAATCATACCCTACCATCACAACTGGCTTACAGATGTAATAGAAGGAAGCTGCAAATGGGTGCTTTTGGCTAGCTCCAGGTTTTGAGGTGATATCAAACTCCCAGCCTGGTCCCTTCCCATCCACACAGCTACAGCATCAGCTCAGTTAAGTGCTGAGAGACAAGTGCTAGAATTTAAAGGTGAGTGTTGCCCCAGCTCCACATGGGAAGGTAAAAGTGTCTCCCTGAGATGTTCCAACTGAGAGGCCAAGCTGCCATGGTAGCTGATGGAGGAAGAGGCACATCTAGAAGGTGAATCAGAGGGGAAGAGTAACTCCTGCACTCTGAGTCGCTGCTGTGATTCACTTTTGCCCTTCTCTTTCTTCATTGCATGTGCAGGGGAGCGTGGCTGGGTACTAAGGCTAGTCCCATGCAAATAGTCTCCAAGATACACTGTGCTTTTTCCTGGGAGAATGATATTTACTCTCTTTGAGCTGTAAAAGCAGTGCAGAATGAGTGCTGTCTCTAATTTCCTAGTCTGACCTCGTATGCTGAAGGGTTATATGCCTCAAGTCTACACCTGTGGAGTTTTCTTCCCCATGTTCCAGTTCCTTCTTGTTACAATTCCTCCTGTGCTGAGAGGGCTCCTGTCTGTGTTGCTCTTCCTACACAAGCGCAAACATGTAAGAAAAGAACAAGTGGTTCAGACATACTTAACTTAGCAATGACTCTCCATTTGTGGCCTGGGGATATTCCCCTCTGTGGGGAGGAATGCCCCACCACCCTGCATGGCTACCACGTCACTCACACACACGCCAGCTCTGCCTCAAGAGCTGGTGTGTTCTCCTTGTCTTTCTGGGAGCCCCTTCAGCGCCCACGGAAACACACAGGTGCTTCCTTCACCCCCACACAGGACTATTTTTCTACCCATACCCACACATGCAAGCACAGAGCACTCAGCCTGCTCCTTTTCTTCTGTGCTATTCCCTCTTCTTCCCAGGTTCTTGGCTTGCCGCACAGTTGCCTGCCCACCTTTGCATAACCCCACGTGTCTGGAGTCCCCCAGGAGAACGGCTCTGAAGTGACAAATGTGATAAATGTGCACCAGGCAGGGCCAAAATCATTGCAGGGCCAGGCAGAGTAACCTGAGGGCTTTGCAGCACCAAGTGTTGGCACCAGGACACCTGAGCATTCCTGTGTTACATCACGCTGTGAGCAGAACTTCTTGTCACGGTGAGGAGGGCAGGACTGCTGCTCTTTTGCTAAGGCAGTTTATTCCTTTAAAATGGTTGCTTTGTGTCTTGCTGTTATTCTAGGTCTGCAAACATCTAAAGAGCAATAAATGAAATTTACACCATCTTGGGCACTCTGAATTTAACTCAGTCCAAGACAGGATTATCAAAAATTAATTTTAATTGAAGTAAATGTCCTAATCTTTTTTTCTGCTTCAAAAGTTCAGGCCTTTATGGCTGGCTAGTGCTCTGAAGGACATACTTCACTCAAACACACATCTCACCTGAGAGCCAGCATTTACCCAGTGACAAAACTGCTTTTGAAAATACTTATGTGCCTTTCTGTAATGTTGTAGTTCAGCAATATGGAAAACCCAGGTGGAGGTGGTGTTACGTCCAGGAAGTGATACAAAAATATTAATCCAAGGAACAGCACTGTTCTGAGCTGTTCCCTCAGGAAAGGTCGGGTAGTGTTGCTACTCTGCAGTGACCTCTTGATTTTAGCTCCTTCATCTGCACTTTCTCTTTTATCTCTGCCCTCATTCCTCACCATCACCACACAAAAAGGCAAGGTCCCTTGCAGCCTCCTTTCCATGAGCCCTCCCTATCATACCACCGTACCCTGCAGCACATTCAAGCAGCCACAGTCAAATCAGGCCTTTGACTATTCAACACCGGAATTTTAAAGCCAAGCTATCACAGCACTAAGCCAGAACAATGCCAAGGGTTTTGGTATCTAAATTCCGTCTCTGTGTAAAACTGAAAGCTCGTATTTGCAGCCACCTCAGCCCTGAGGCAGGAAACTTCTGTGGTGCTGCAACACTTTTAATTATTGTTTTCTTCTTCTTCTTCTTCTTCTTCTTCTTCTTCTTCTTCTTCTTCTTCTTCTTCTTCTTCTTCTTCTTCTTCTTCTTTTATATTTTTTTTTATTTTTCCTAACTTTCAATCTTCCTTCCTGTGAAGTGCTGCTTCTGGGCATGGCCAGACAGCTTCACTTTCACTGTTAGAGCAGCTCAGGTAGAGGTTTGGTAAAGGGCAAAAAGCAGACAGATTTTTTTTTTTTTTTTGTCCAACTGCCCCAAGGCAGAGGGACTCATTCAGGCAGGTGATGAGAGCTTTTTCATTCCCTAATAAATTGGCAAGTCATTTACACAGTAGAACAGTGCAGATATGAGATAACAAGAGGATAAATCATCAGGTTTTTAGACATATGGCCCTTTTTTTTTAACTTCCATGCAAGCTCCTGGATGGTGGGAACTCGCTCTATGTTGATCAGCTCCTAGTAACAAACACTGGTGTGTACTTGCCATACTGGCCGTGAGAAACCAGCGTGCTGACCCAGGGGACCAGCTGAGGCTGATGGACTGGGCTCAGGGACAGGCAGAACAGAAATAAACTCTGGAGCAGCCAGCTGTGGGTAATCAGTGACCTCCAGAAAGGACATAATGCTTTTCCTGTTTTCCAGCTGCCTCTGTGCTGGAAAAAAGTAATCGTCTTTCTCCAGGAGAGGAAGATAACAAGCACTAGTGCCACTTTCTGACCTGCTCCCATGTAGCAGGGTTAAACAAGCCCTGGGACCAGGGACTGGAACCAAGAGCCACCTGTTCCCAACAGGATGGCCTCCCAAGTATGCAGCCCTGTGTGTCTGCAGAGGAGCAAAAGGTAAGCCAAGGGCATGGCACTTGCACTTGCTCCAGTATGAAACTTGGAACAGCCCAAACAGGTGGGTTGCTTAAGAGTATCCTAGAACTTTGTGGTGAGGGCTCTCTCCTGCCACCCGGGTGTAAATCTCTGCAGGCAGAAAGAACAGGATGTGGACCTCCCTTTCTCTGGTACCCACTTCTCCTTTCACACAACCAGCAGCACCTCCTGGATGCCCAGTAGGGCCCAGTGATACATAAATCCAGCTTTCCTTGGCTTTCTGATGGCACTCAGTCTAAAAGCAGGTCTGTACTTTGCCCAAGCTGCATGGATGGCCAAGGCCCCTGGCCAGCACACAGGCTCAGCAGCAGCATTTGGCTCCATGTTGTCTCTAAGCACAGTGGAGTCCACAGCAACTTTAAGTTAAACAGGGCAGACCATATGGCAACTTGATGCTACGTTCCACAGCCTGTGGTCAGGTCTTGTCCATCCTCCCACAGCTTTAGCAGAGCAGGAAAATCCCAGACACAGGTTATAAAGTGCAGGCAAGCAGTAAAGAGACTTCTCTGTCACTCCAAGCAGATCTGCCCTTTAATAACCAGCACAGCCAGAAACTGCTGATATCTGCCACCACTTCTGTTCAGTGCACAAGGCACTCACATTAGTTCCTCCCTTCATAAGCTTTCTACTAATGTTTGCCCCTGATCTTCTTTCTCTCCTCCTTTTTGTCCTAGTAAGTTCCTAGTCCTCTTCCATGGATCATCACTTGGCATGCCCCCCCCCGCCACCTCCCCACTTCATTACAAGTTATTGTTACTGGGGTGTCCTGCTACCCCCTTTAAACCCCACATAGTGAACTGTTTCCAGACAGTGCAACCAATTCTCAGCAACAGAAAAAGTGTGCAAGTTATGCAGGTCACATAACCTGCAGTGTCTTCATCCAGCACTGTGGTGCTCAAGCTTTTCAAAGCCATCCTTCCTCTTTTTTAAAACATTTCATTTCCCCTTGAAAGAAGCACTATTCATTCTCTAACTTATCTCAAGCCCCCAGAGCTCAAACATGAAGTTGCAGTTTTTTCACAGTATGAAACAGTTTGCACTACCAATTTTCCTCTCTCAATGTTTACATTTTAATTTTTCAGTAAGAACTGAATGCCTAACTCTATCTGTGTTAGCTCAAAGGATAAACTACACTCATTTTAGAGCTGAAGAGGATGGACAACTTTTGTGTGGGATAGTGGGAGACCAGCACATCCAAACACAACTGCAGGGAACAGGTTTTTCTCTGGCTCCTACCTATTGTCCTCCAGTTATAGGAGGTATTCTGATACTCCCCAGAGAGAAAGCCACTGCTGTAGTAGAGGAGGGAAAAAAATGACCAGGACAACAATCTGATTCTCCACATCACCCAAATAGCTAACAGAGTTTATTTCTAAAACAGCTGGAATCCCATATTTGACAAAGCTGCAGACAGATGGAGCTTTCAGAACCAGGTTGACACTGAAGGAAACTTAAAACACTTTTCCTGGCAGAAGTACAGCAGAGAGGTGTCAAATTCCCTGCCAGATGGAGCTGTCATTCAAAGACCCCCGGTGGAGCTGGTGATAACAGAAAATCTGTGCTTTTCTTGGTAGACATGCTTCACAAGGAGGATTTGGGGAAAGCAAGGAAACTTTGGCAGCAGAGATGTCAGTCTTCCAGCCTGAGAGCAACCTGATTAGGAGCATCTGGTGAGTCAATGGACCCAGCACTGTCACAACAGCCAAAGCTGCAGGAATATTTTAGTCCTGTCAACAGGCACAAAAACCAAAAGGGAACTGGTAACTTCCATCTCTTGATCCAGTATAAACAAGTGCACTTACAGCAAAACATATTCTTTGGATGATCACAGAACATAGTCAGAAATTCTTTGGTTGTTAGACTGTGTGAAATTCCCCTTGATTTTTTCTTTCTCCATATGGTGACAAATGACAGAGCGATGTGAGAGGCTAAAAAAAAAAAAGCTAGTATAGTGCCAGGAGAGGGGGCATGGTTCCAGGAGAAAGTGGAAAAGGCCTTTTCCGCAAAGCAAGCTCAGGCTACAGCCCCAGTCCTTAGCAGGTGCTTCTCCCCACTGCCACCACAGCGCTGAGGTCTCAGCTGCATTCACACTGTCTGCAGCAGAACACTGTCTTCCCACCGGAGTGCCAAGGGGGGTTAAAGCTTGTGGGAAGGTAATTACTGTCAATCTGAGGTGATACCTCAGGAGGTGAAGGAGAAATAACACAGTCTCTTTCCTCTGGGGGAACAGGAGAGGTTGTATCCTTAAACATCTATCCTATCAGTCCAAATTAAAGCTAGAGTGCTGGTTTCCAAAGACTGTAGTTAAGTCAGTCTTGGCAGGAGGACTGGTGATCAAGCATCTCTGTTGCAAAAAATTAGACAGACACACACGTGTGTGTGGGTGTGTGTTTGTGTGTCGTGTGTGTTTGTGTGTGTGCTTTCTTCTGCAGGTATTTTCACTCAAAGTGCTCAGAATGAAGTCCCTTGTCACGTATGGCCATTTGACTGGTCCTGTGCAGGCAGGGCAAGGAAGACTGAACTATCACTGACACTACTGACTGGATTCCCAGCTGAGAAGAATGTTTGTTCTCTTAAGCCAGAGAGCCTCTGAGCCATGCTCAGTTCGGGTTGTTGAAACAAAAAAAAAAAGGCTCATTTCTGACTAAACACAAAACATATCATCTGAAGGTAGGGGGCAGAAGTTGAACATTGTAAAAAAATAAGAAACGGCCAATATGAAATCAGTAACAATATATCTGCCTGTTATACAGTTTTATTTGAATAATCCTCTGTATTAATGTTAAAGCACTTTATCTCGGAGTGACTGTATGTACCTTCATCCACTAAAAACAGACTTTTGTCCTTTCAATTTGTTTCCTGCTCTGTGTTGCTCTAAATAGGGCACTTTTGAAAAGGAATAGCAAAAAGAATCACAGAAACTGTGCACCATGAGGAGGGGGATTCTTACCTCTCCAAGTTATCTGCTCACTTATTTTTATCTGCTTACTCAAAATTTTTGACACATTAGCAGCTGGCCAATTTTATGTTGTCAAAGAGTTAAAAATAAATTCTAACTAAAGATACATATATTAGGATGGGAAAAAAAAATAAGGTGGCAACAAATAGCAATATATGTTGGCCTGCCATGAGGCACAAAAAGAATTCTCCAAGAGAACCATTAAATTACTTAGCAGTATTGATACAGAATTTCAAACAAACAGAAAAATATATAGCAGGCCAGAAAATGCTTTTTTCTCCAGACTGTCCCTGGTAAACGGTATAAGCCAAACTTCTGCTGCACCATCATGCAGTTGTCTTGACAGAATAAACCGAGTTCTACTTCACAGCTCAACATGAAAGGAGAAGCACCAAAGAGGAAGAGAGGCCCACGCTTCCTTTTTTCCTGCAAAGAATTTCCAGCTCACCGGAGATGGAGTGCAAACAGAAAGACAAAGGTGCCAAGAAGGCATTGTCTCAGCACTGAAGTTACATAGAACTTCATGATGATACCAGGTCGGACAGAACTGAACTGTTCTGTCTGTCCAGGCTCTGGGCAGAGTCCCCAAGAGCACAGATTCCAGCTGAGGCAGAGAAAGTGACAAAACCACATATAAGAGAGAGAAAGAAGCACATTGCTCTATTCACAATGGGCTTTCCATAAACACTGTTAGATTACAAAGAGAATAATTTATAGCAAATGCATAGAAATTTTCTACAGAAGAGGTCTTACTGTGAAAAGGAGAAAAAAAAAGACCCCACAAAACATTAAACAAATGTTCTTGGGTACATATTTTCCTGTATTTGGCAAGGGAAGTTTTTAAGAATAATCTTCGATTGCTAAAAATTCATGGAGAAAATCCCAGATTTCATTGTGTATTGTTGGGGCTAGGAGGGAGTGTTTGCAGTGATGTATTCAAGTTGCAGTTCATAATTTTTGATGCTGGGTGAGCTGATGTTAGAAACAGTCCACAGTTATGATAGAAAGAGGTAACAAAGGCTTGGGTCAGGTTATCCAGGCACAAATTAGTTTGTAACCGTTCCTTTGTTAAACATATAATCCTTGGAAGTTCAGAATCAGGTAGGAATTTGCAGGATTTCCCTTGTGTAAACAGGTGGAGGAAATCAGAAGCAATTTTTCCATCCCTTGGAAAGGAGAACCAAATGACTGTCCAAATGAGTTCTAAATGCACTTATTGTAAATAGCTGGAAATGGCCACAGCCCAGCTTGTGAGACAGAAGTTGTCTTTCTCTGAAACAAGCAGGTTCTCCATTATAAACTTCTTTGGGTGGGGGAAGGTGGGGGAGCAAAAAAACTTTGGTTCACAACGTTGTTTTGCCTAGGCATTCAAGTAGATCTTCCAAAGCTACCAGCTTGTCCAGGCTAGCAACAAAATACCCATGGCTCTCTCCTCAGTAGTGGACGCTCCTCTTTGGTATCCTGTTTTGTAAGGCAGATGTCTTGCACAGGTGATGGAGTCACACAGATGCATCTTTGAAAAGGAAGACAGTGTCACTTGTGTTGCCATAAACAAATTCATCCAATTTATTAAGCAACACACTGGAAACCTTCTTTTGGTAAGGGGTGGGGAAGGGAGAAAAGAAAGCATTGCTATGTTCACTATTTGCTAGAAGCAAGTTATTTTGCTCTTGTAGATATTTGTTAACAGCTGTGATAGCGTCTGTGTTGACAGAAAATTTGGAATTATTGCTTTTTGAGTAATTTTGAGTCACAACAACCAGGGCATTAATAAATCCTTCCAGGTAGACACAGCCCTGTTCCAGAAAATATAAATAGTCACTTTGGGAAGCATTCTGGCAGTTACTAAGCATGATACTTACTTGTTGACTGTGTTATGCACGAAACCTTGTAGGATGACCACATGCTTATAACACAAAGTATTGTAGCCAGGAACCCGAAAGTCTAGATGAGAAAACAAACAAACCACAAATACTTATGGAGCATTAGATGACACATATTCCATGCATGTATGGACACTTTTGTATACTCAGCTACACATTTTATGGGATTAACAGACCCGAAAAAGGGGTTTTTTTACTCCATTCTGCCAAAAGACTAAAAAACCCAAAGTTCTCATAGTATAATAGCAGCTTATGTCTTGTCAAAACAGCAACTGAAAGATAGACTGAGAGTCATGCACAAGGAGGGAGAAAAAGCTGGACAGCAGCATGGAGTCTCGACATCTAAATTTCTCACTAGGATTCTGCAACAAAGAAAAGACTGTTTCTAGCATCTCTGATTACTGCTCTTTTACTGCACCATTCAAAAAAGTCTTTCCCTGCTGTCTGCCAAATAAACAAGTCAGGTAGGTCTTCTAGTCTGTTTGCATCACCAGGACTAAGTTTCTGAAAGTAATTCTTTATTCTGGAGGAGCTGTATTTCAGGTCCTGCTGCTGTGAAAGTACTGTCACCCTTGTGACTTGTAAGTCATGCCTTTCTCTGTAAAGCCCTCCAGCCAAGAGAGGCAGAGAGCACCTTCCAGTAAGTCAGCTCAGAGTCCCAGTGGGTTTTAGCTCAGGAGAAATTATCTTGGACAGGGCTCTGTTCAGGAGCAGGAGGCGCTGAAAGCTGGGGGTTGAAATCCTTTAGGTAACTTCCAGCTGCTACAACAGTCTTTCGTCAAAACTTAATTGTCTTAATTCTTCACCTAAACACATTAATTCCTATGAGTTAAAACAGAAGCGTTTGGTTTCAACACTCTGGCAGGACAAATACCAACTTTAGTGGTGAGTCTGGTGTCTGACAACAAAATATTTTTGTTGGCACTGTGTTACAGAACATTCACTGAAATGAGCTAGAAGGTAGTTCACCCAACCAAGACACAAGTAAGGCAAGTGTGTAAGAAAACAGAGGTACAAGTGAGAGATTCCCAATGCCCTACTTAGTATATATTGCACTTTTGGAAGTGTCAAGCCTAATAAACACAGTCTTACCGCTCCAGCCACAAGTCCAGTTATATTGTAACTCTTGGCTGCTGCTACAATCGATCCAATGAGAAGCAGAATTGTACCAATTAAGTAATGAAGAAACTCCTGAAAAGACAAGCACAGCATGCATCAGAAAGGAAACTTAGCTGGAAAGTGTTTTGATATGTCTCAGAAAGAAAATAAGTTGGCAGAGATGACTCAAACCCTCAAACCCAGAGGACAAAACATAGTCAAAAGGAAAAAAAAAGCAAAACAAAACAAAAAACCAAAACACAAATCCAACAACTCACCTTGTGAGTGAATTTTATACCAAACCTCAGTTTCTGTTTAAAAAAGAACAGTTTAGGTCTACTAATGTTACTGGAATGAGATTTACTTACTGGGTATGGATGCAATCCTTTCAATTCAGCACGGTACATTACATTATTGCATCAAGTGTGCACCTTACTCAAGACATGGTTCTGGAGGAAGGAAGAAGCCTTAAGGAAATATTTCTCTAGCCTACATGAAATGGTGTAAGTGGAAAACCAAATGCTCCTACTTCTGATAATCTTAGAAAGTAAGCACTGGATCTACTGCTGCATTTACTAACAACTTACATCAACCAAGCCTGGAAACAGGAGGGAAGCCATCAAAAGCACAGCTGCAGTAAAACATGATGCATTGAAGTTTTCTGAGAGAGGACCAAGTCACCACTTTTAAACTTTTCTCTGGTGTGATAAGTATCGATCCAGGAGTCAACTTTACCTTGTAACAAGCAGGAAATATCTGTGGATTTAGATTTTGAACCCTCACAGAATTTATGACAACCAATATAGGTGTTTGCAGACTGAACATGGGTTGTTTCTTGTGCATGGTGGAGTGGGCAGGTGGATATCTGCTTCCTTTATCTGCATTGCACTACCAGCATGAGCCAAGCAAACAAAAGGGAGAGGAGAGATTCTGTCTCAAACCAGAAGACAGAATACAGCCCCAAAATGAAATTGTCCAAGGAAAGCCCAGAAGATGAATAATCTACCATACCAGTTTCACTCTGCTCAGGTGCTAAAAAGAGCTGAGAAGGATTTTTCCTGTAAAGTAGGCTCTGAGACCACAAGTTACTTCCCTAATTTGTAAACTTGTTTCAGGTAATCAAAATCTCAACCCTTGCATTTGCCAGAATAAATTACATGCATAAGGAGGCTTCTCTGACTAGCCCATGACGCAGCAGGAAAATGGGACATGCCATTGCCTCCTTAGAGACATCAAATAAAGCAGCGTACACAGGCTACCACTTTAGAGGAATCCAAGGGATGGGCAAAGCTGCAACAGAATCATCAAAGGTTACATTAGGTAGAGAACCAACCCGCGGCAGGGCTGGAAGAGTGCCCCTCTGGAGAAATACTTCCAAGCTTTAAAGGGTGTCAGGAATAAACAACCTCTTGAACAACTTCAGCTTTACTGGCTGCAGATCACGCCCCTGACTGCAATGTAAAGATCCTGCCAGGAAACTCATCCAAATGCTAGCTGGAGTTTCCCAGAGTCTCTTATGTGTCTTCCTCTTCTGTTCTAAAGATACTTAAATGTGACTGAAAATGAAGTTGTTTGTTTTGTAACAGCGCAGCAGTGTTCAAGCATCACATCCCATAAAGCTTTCTGAAGCCGAGCAGCCACAAACTTCAGTGCCTTAAAGTCACTAGTGGCTCTGGAACACAGAGGAATGATTAAACACACAACAAAAAAACCCAAAAGCAGCCCATGCAGAGGCAAAAATTGCACAGTCCTGTTACAGCAATGTACACATTAAATGCTGCTTTGCAAAACTGTTATTTATTAGCTTACTTCACTCCTTTATTTCAATCCCTGCGTCCGTGTTATCTCTAGATACATAAGTACCTTTAGAAACAGATAGTGGTGGCACACATCTGAAAAAAAAGTTTAACCACATTCTTCAGCTAAAAAGAAAAAAGAAAATTATATTTTTCTCTCTGGTTATAAGTGGATGAATGGACAAACTGTTATCTTAGATCTAAATTACTTATGTAGCTTCCATTAACCGCCACCCAACCACTTCTTGGATTTCAAAATTCCTCTCTATCTCTCCAGCTGGCTTTCTCCATTGCTTTGGTCCTTCTTCAGTGGAACTAACATATGTAAGGGAGGCATGTTCTAAGAGGTTGTTAAAATCCATCACCCCACACTAGGATGCAGAATTTTCTGTTAGCTGACCTGAGCCAGAGCTACTGAGGAAGTTCAAGTCTCACATTTTCGGTGCTGCTTGTTGGTTCTCCGCTAGGATATGAGAGATGGATGTGTATGGGAAATGTGGGAATGAGGCAGGAACATCCTGCAGGATATCCCAGGAATGGCCAGGCTATGGCAATCAGGCTGAGGCTCCTATTTTCTGCTATTGTTTAAGTTACCTAAAACCATACCAAAAAGAGACACATCTGATTTAAATAGCACTCACATACTTTATTTTGGGACAGGATGTAGTACATGAATTCTAACACAATGATTTGGTACTTTAGCAATTCCTGAGCTGCTATAAATGACCTGAGCTAGGACCCATCTGCTGAAGGCTTGATGACCAGTAGCTTCTTTTCAGTTGTCTCTTAATAAAATTATTGCCTTCCATGGAGTAAATCTAGATTTATATCTGTGTAAAGGAGGGTAGACTCAAATCCAAATCAGCTGAAACTGAAAACTTACAGTTACAGAATCTGCTGAACTGAATACAAGCAACAAAGGGATTTGCATACAAGGCAAAAAAGAACTGAGTGAAAGATAGCCTATCTTTGTGAGACAGCACAAGAAAATGGGCTGAGAAAGTGAGACATCAACCCCCAAGAGAGGAGAGGAACCCAGGCTTACCGCAAGTGGCCAGCTAACGCAAGTCAGCTTCCTGTAGACTCTGAAAATGTGCATGATGTAGAAGAACAAAATCATAACCAAATCGCACATGGTGACAATCTGAAAGAAGCTGTATGCACTGTAATCTGTCCATGGAGAATTATTTACACTGATGAATCCAATCAGCAGGGAGATCTGGAACACAAAAGGCGCATTAAAGGTTTTCACTACAGTGCTCAGAGGGTCATGGAGATGATTTTAAGCACAACAAAATGGCACTTAGAAACAGAAGACAAATATCTAATGTAAATGGGATGGTCCCAACAAAATGGAGGACAAAGTAACGAGCATGATAATAAGGTTTTATAATTTGCTGATAAATGAGCTGAAGCAACCATTAGGACTGGGGAAAGGGGCAATGGCTAGAAGGAAAGCAGCAGTTTCAGCCTGAAGAACTCAACTTGAAGATGGCTCTATGAACAACCAAAGAGGCCTCAAATAGAGAAAAGGAACTGAATGCCTGGAGTTGCACCAGTGACTGAAGCATCTAAACCCCACAGACTTTCAGAAGGATCTCACTGAAAGCTGTGAAAGGGGAGGTGTCCATGAACACATGCACCTTCACTTTAATTTAGTGATATTTCTCACATGCAAAATCAGAGGACCTGAGCTAACAGTTTTACTCCTCCTTTTCTGCCACCTACAGAGCAGAAGTACTAGTGGACTGTAAGGCAGTATCAGAGCAAATAATGTAAACATTTGGAGGAATTGATTAATTCACCTCACCCCCAAAACTTTTATAAGTTAACACTGCCACATAAAACTATGAAGCATTATTGTACAACTTGTTTCAGCTGTAAAATTGCTAAGAACAAAAGCTATTTCATTTTTTCAATCTAAAGCTACTTGTTTATTTTACTATTTTTATTTTAGCCTGGCTAACCTGGGTGATCAAAATAAATCTACTGAGAATATACTAAAATATTTTTTTTATTACAGACTCTGTCAATGCATGCTTTCAGCCACTGTAATTTTTAGTTAATCCAAAGTCAGCCAGAAGCTGTAATGATTCACATTTTAAGTGTTTCTCCTAGACATTAAAAAACTATCTGAGGAAGCCAGCACTTCAAGACTGCACCATCCTTTCCTGCACACTCATCTTCCAAACTCCTAACCAACTGCATTCATTATCAGAATAATTTCCTTAAGATTAAAAGAGAAAAAAAACCCCAACGCCCAAACAACACAGCTTAGATTCTCCCTTAATGTTAGCCATGTTTCACCTCCTCAATTCTAAGTGGACAGGCTAAATATATGCATGATCAAGGGTAACCAAAGACTCTGTAGGTAAGAACTTCAAGGACTGTCACCTTAACCAAACTCCATCCGAACTGCCTTGACAGTGAACCACCTCAAAATGGTGGCTTCAAAGAAAAAAGTCAGTGCTCTGGATTCTTTCCCACACAAGTGGCTACACTGTTGTCAGACCTGGTCTAGCTCCAGGACTTTTACTGTGGCAGACCAAGGAGTTGATACTAGCACTGTAAGTGATATTCACTCCAAGCCAGCGATGGGCTTCTGCATTACAGTAAGCCTACATCTCCTCTCACCTTTGAATGGACACAGGGCAGGGAAGACAGGACCTACAGATGCAGGGCTAGATCATGCTCCCTGCTTCTCAAGAATGGAGGTCACATGTGCCTTTGAAAATGCATGATACTGCTCAGTCCCTGTCTCCCCAAATATGTTCCTGCCCTCTGGTTTGGGAGTGTAACATTGGAGCATCATCCTGCATGTTCAGTGCTTCTGTCTGTACCATGCCTGACCTCTGGGTCTCACTGCCTTGCCTCTGGGGAATCCAAAGCGCATGGAGTCTCGTACCTTGTGCGTGGCACAGCTTTCTGAGATGCTGCATTTGTTAGAAGACAACAAAGCAACATTCTACACAATTCAGCATTTAAAGAACTCTGGCCCAGTTCTTCCATTCTGAGATAATTTGGATGCAGTTTTGTCCAATCTATGTCTACATCCACCAGGTCCACATTAAGCAGTGGTTTTGTGAGAGGCCATGGTGTCTGTCATCTTCTCCTTCCTCCTAATTTCACTTCCTGTCAGTATTGGCTCCTCCATTGATCTGTGCTGAGCCACCTCAGTGGACTAAGCCAGCAGAAAAGTGAACTACTGAAAAACAGCTTTACTCTGGCTCTGCCATCGTGCAAGGCAGGATCAGGTGAGCAAGGGAGTCTGAGGGAAAACTTAGGACTCCCACAGAAAGGATAGGAAGGACTGAGCTGGCAGGATGGCAGCAGCCAGTGCCATGCTGGCTGCTCAGACTGCCACAGACCTTCAAGCTCAGCTCCCTGAATCTTAATTAATCTTAATGTCAGTTAAGCAGAGTCATCTGACTTAGCCACTGAATAACCTGAACAATAAGAAGGAGATAATTTACCCTATAATCTAGGAGAACACTTTAAGTGATGCAAGACACAGCTATTATTTCCATAATTTAAAACTAAATATAATGAAATTTTATTCTATAGGAAGACTCAACAACAAGTCACAGCAAGCACTGAGTCTTGCTCTTGGATAAAGGTGGGATGAGGACAATGCTCTCTAACCACCAAAGGCCAGAAAAAGTTTCCCTTATTCAGGTGTCTTCACAATAATCAGTTCCCAGTTTCAATGACACTGTTAAAATCAAGAAGGAAGCGTTAATTCGCAGAAATATTAAATCTGCCCACCGGCTCATTTCATGAGTGAACAATTAACTTTAGCATGTTTTTTTACGGTGTACAAAGGATAAGGAGGACCAGACTCTTGAAGTACAACTACCATTCAAATAATAAAAAGCACTGGAAAAATACCCTTAGTTTAAGCTAGACCCAGTTCTTTCAATTTCATGGAAGCATAGCAGTATTTTTCTTTTCAGTTAAAAGGTATAAAAAATTGAGAAGCATAAAGAAGAATGCGAGCCATCCAAGGACAGAAAATACATCTGAAGTGTTACGATCCTAAGAAATAAGAAGATACATGGTACCTATGAAGAATCTGCTCAACTCTTCCTCAGTAGGGTAGAACTGTGGATTTGAACAAACATGCTTTCCATTTCAACAGTTCTTCATGATTAGAACAACTCCTAATCCAATTAGTAAAGATTCTCCCTTCTGTGATTTTAGATGTGCCTCAGCACATAGATAGGAAGAAACCACTGCATGGCAAGAGATATTTCTTTCAAAGATTTACTTTCTTAGCATAAACTTTGCAACATGATATTTACCTGATGTTTCTTAAGAGGGTCCTCAGTTCATAGGCACATGATTCTATTTCACAGGATGGGTGCAAAGGGGACTCTATCAACAACTTTATATAAAGCTGTACCACATCTGCCACACTATATTGCCTGCAGGTACAGTCAGAGTTTAACGCTCACCTGTTGAACAAAGAATGCTAACAAACGCAGGTAATAGAGCCACACAATATCATGTGCTCTTTAAAAGCAACGAATATTGAAGTTCCTTCACCAGATACTGGTTTATCATGATATACCAGGTGGTGACTGTACCTTTTTCCCCCCTGGGATTCTGGTTTCCAGAGAATTGAGTGATAAAGTGATAAATATGTAACTGTCTAGCATACAGTTGAACATCTATCTCAGAAGTCAGTTTGTGGCACAGAGAGAGAGAGAAATGAATGGCAAAGCACTGAAGTGATCAAATGTTACGAGTGTTCTTTATGCATCTGTGCTCAGGGGAGCAGGTTTATATACCCTGAAAATAAAAACTGGAGGCACAAAAAAATCCAGGGCACTGCTATTTTCACTTCAATATAGCATTTCACAGGTCATGAGAGCAACACAGATGTAACCCTTAGCCAGCAAGCCAGTGGGACCAGAAGTACAGGTCAAGTGATGGTCAGCCTCATGAGAAGATTTCAATGTGCTCCACAATAAATATCTGTGCTCCAGACCTGCATTCCAAAAGGGGTGAGGGACACATTGCAGGGCACTATTATTTAAGTGCTTTCTGGTTTCCAAGAAGCAAAATAAAGACCATATGCATTAATCAACCTCAAGGAGGGATTCCTGGATTTAAATGAAGTTCCATATTTACTGTTTAATAGAAGTCGATTGGCTTAAACTAATCCAATTCTTGACTCTCCTTTGGACCAGATATTTGAATTGTGAAGCACTTTTAGGGACATTGGTACCTATCAGGAACTATCCTGCAGTCAACTCAATGTGAGCTAAAGGCACTCAGCACTTAGCCGACAGAAAAGACATAACAGAGCCTGCAAGGCTTTTACAGAACTGGCATTCTCTTCCCTACTTTGAGCTGAAGATGAGGTAACCACATCCTCTGCCATGTGACTGTGAAAAATGCTGCCTCTTAAATGGCACTGACATACCTTCCCAAGCCTAAACCCCATTCTGATTTGAAGTTAACTCAGATCCACCAAAAAAATGAAACACAATTTGTTCTTTCCTGATGTGGTCTTCTTCCTAAAGCAGCCCTGGGAAGCTGTTGGCCACCTTCACCACAAAAGTACATGGTTGGCTCATGGTCAGTGTGTTGTCCCCCAAGATCCCAAGGTCTTCTCTGCAAACTGCTTTCCAACCTCCAGCCTGTATTGGTGCAGGGGCTTACTCTCAAATATCTCCAGATACAGGACTTGGCATTCCCCTGTGTGGACCTTGATGAGATTCCTCTTTGTCCAGACTGCCAAGGTCCCTCTCCATGGCAGCACAACCCTCTGGCTCATCAGCCACTCCTCCCAGGTTTTTCATCACCTACAAACTTTCCAGAAGTGCACTCTGCATCATCATCCAGGTCATTAATGAAGATGTGGAACAGTGCCAGCCCCAGTATGGACCCCTGAGGTACACCACTAGTGACTGGCCTCCAACTGGATCTCATACCACTGATCACAATCCTCTGGGCTGGGTTGTTCACTTTTAAATCCATCTCACTTGCCCACTAATCTAATCCATACCCTGTCAGCTTGTCTCTGAGGAGGTTATGGGAGACTAGAACCTTACTAAGATCAAGGTAAACCACATACATCACTCTTCCCTTGTCCACCAAGCTAGTCACCTCATTATGGAAAGCAGTAAGGCTGGTAAAGCATCATTTCCCCCTTGTAAATCCATGCTGACTACTTCTGATCACCTTCTTGTCCTTCATGTGTTTGGAAATGCCTTCTAAGAGGATTTTCTTCATCATCTCCCAGTCCCAAGAGACTGAGTTGAAGCTGACAAACCTGTAATTCCCTGGATCTTCCTTCCAGCCCATAGGGATTAAGTTGGTCTGTTCAGAATTGCACACTTTCCTTTTGTACCTCTCAGGCTAGAGAGGATAGGGAAGGACTGGACAAGAGGGATACATTCTCCTCCCCTGTGTTATAAAATGCTTCTGGAAGTGTTCCCTGGAAGTGTTGTTTCTTTTTTAAAATCAGCTGTTTTCCTCCTTGTTTCTTCTCGTCCCTGACAAAGAATAAGCATCTGAAGTCCACTGGCCATTATTACACTCAGTAAAACACATGGAAAATTTATATCAAGACTTCAAGGAAATGGATCTTTCACTGCAGGAAAATTCAACACCTTCTTAAGGAAAAGAGAGGAATCATGCCTTTGTATTAAGAAGCAATTATATATAGCAGGAAGATCCAACTTCCAATTACTCCTAAGGCAAATGCATACTGCAGAAAAGGCCCGTGGCATTAGGCCCAGATGCTGTTGTACTCCTAATTTCAGATGGCTTGAATTCCACCTAACTGCCTGTGCTCACGCTTGGGTGGCTGTAGTCCTGCAGATGCAATTAGGTTACATAGAAAGCTTGGCTCCAAACATCCTGTCCCCATGGGAGAGGCTGGGCATGATGCTGGGACCCAGAGCAAGCCAGCCACACAGTCCTCAGCCTCTCTGCTGGCTGGGTCCTCCTGTGGTTTCCAGTCCTGTCATCAGTCACAGAGGCCACCAGGAAAACTACCCAAGAGCTGCCTGCCCCTCAGGACTAATGGGCTGGGCTCTCCTACACTAACATATCCTGCTGGAGTGCACCAGCACAGATGGAAAAGCCTAGGCCAAGCTGGCAAGTTCAAGGAAGCTTAACAGAGAATCGCCTGCTCTAAGGAAGGGGCAGGCAGGAGTGCATGCCCACTAGTCCAGAGGTTACATGTACAATTTTCTTCACTAGTGCCCTGAGAGTAACAAAGGAAAGGACTTGTTTTGCTCTGCAAGTACCTACAGGCCAGCTGGCACCACAAAGCATTTTCTGCTCATGTGGTAGAAGACTGTAGTTTATCTGACCGCAGAACAATTTGATAACCCGGGAATCAATCTGTACAAGTGCTTCATATGATCTTTTTCTACTGTCCTGCTATAATTGATGTCATAAATAAATAAAGCTCTGGCTTTATTGCCAATTATTCTGCAACATTTGGAGAGAACTAAATTTTCCACAGGCACAGCTACCTGCACAAACATGAATACTGAGAAGAATCTACTCTTAAAGGAAATCCTAATGTTCTGAGGATGAGAGGCCCATTTCCACAGGCAAACACTGACACAACAAGGGAGGAATTGAAAGACACTGACTCTTGAATCCTGACCCCAGTTTTGTAACCGTATTTCTGTCTAAACGTCAGTAAATCATGTATTTCACCACTTCAGCTCCTCCAGTCACCCAATGAGGACTAATAAAGACTTCATACTCATTGTGCTGAAGTTTTTCACCTTCAAAACACTTCAGACATGTAAAATAAAGATAAAAATTTTGAGGACTGCTAATAAATGTCTAGGGTAAGATGACTGTTTTCCTTTACAAAGTGAATGAAAATAGATGCTCACTTAAAAAAACCCAAACAAACAAAGAAACAAAAAAAGACAAGACAAACCCCCCCAAACCATACCAAAATACCCACATCCTTTTCCTCCCTGTTCCCCTCTCCAAAAAGCCCAAATGGACAATCAAGAGATCACAGACGTGACAGACATGCAGGGGTGAAAATCATCCAAGGAGGAAGCCACACAATAACAAGCAACAGGAGGAAAAGGTTTGCTTTCTGAGAGTTGGTTTGAGTTCGATCTGTTGCTACTTCAGCACACAAGATAAACAAAAATAGAGTCCTAGCTCACTGTAAAATGGAAATTGGCATTTATTTCCTGCCTGTCATTTATTTACTTATAACCAACTGTGAGCAGTGCTTCCAAAAAGCACACCATTGCACAAGACATTGCAAATAAACTGTTTTCTAATCTTTAATACCAGGACTACCTTACTACTTATCCTCTTGACCATCCTTGACTGTTCAGTACTGCACATTATCAGTCACTCTGTGCTGCACTATTTCACTACTCTGCTAGCGACCGTGGAGTACAGGGTACCTTTCCCCCTGTGGCTGTGCCATCCCCTGCACAGGGCTGATGTTCTGGTGTGGCTCCACAGCAGCTCGCGGGCGCTGGGCTTCCTGTGGTTAAAATGTATTGATAATGTATCAGTGTTTCTGCTGCTGCTGAACTGTGCTCACACAGCAACAAGGCTTTCCGCCTCTCTCCTCCCTCCCCTCATCCCAAAGGAGGCTCACAAGTGGGCAAGACACTGGCAATGACAGCTGGCTCCAGCCAAGCAATGGGATTTTCCAGCCCATATGATGTTGTGTTCAGTGATAAAAGCTCGAGACAAGGAGGTTTAAGGGGGAATATTTTAGGTTATTGCATTTCTCTTCCCAAGCAACCATTACATACAGAACCACAGACTCACAGAATGGTTTGGGTTGGAAGGGACCTTAAAGACCATCTATTCCCAACCTCCTGCCATGGGTGGAGACACCTTCAACTAGACCAGGTTGCTCAAAGCCCCCTCCGGCCTGGCCTTGAACACTTCTGTTGATGGGGAGTAGTGGATGAATTTACAGCTTTGCTTGTGTGTGCAGCTTTTGCTTTCCTTATAAAACTGTCTTTATCTTGATCCACGGGTCTTTTTGGCTTCCTTCTATTTTCTGCCCATCTTGCAGGGGAGGGCAGTGAGTGAGAGGCTGGGTGGGTATTTGGCTGCTGGCTGGGGTTAACCCACTACACATGGCCTACCCCTTATCTGGATTTCTAGCTGCTGTGGAAAGAACAGTATTAAAAATCTTCATTGCAGAAAGACACTGACTATGGTTTTTGCAAATCCCAAGATGATGTACTGAACTGGCAGGCTGAAACTGCTGTCTCACCATGTAACTTTAAACTCTGGATAATAGTTTTCTTCCTCTATATAGAAATAAGATGTGAAATGCCAACCAAACTGCAGGAGAAAAGATAACATCAATAAGAAGCAAAATTGCCTCAAGGTGCCCAGTTACAGAGAAACACTGTAACTCTTATCTCAAAGTTTTACTATAATACTGTGACATACACTTCCTCATGTGCAATCCACCCAGCTCTGTGTTATCTTTTCATTTAATTACTTTGCCACGCAATGCATGACCACATCCTTGTGTTTCTCAGAGTATTTATTTTTCTTGAATTTTCCCCACTACTATACCATCCCATAAGAAGAGACAACTTTTTTCGCCAGTGTCTCCTTTCCTTTTTTTCTGCTCCTTATTCCCTTTCCTCTTCTTTCCCTCCATTACACTCCATATTTCTTCCCGTTTGTATCTTTCATTCTCTCCCATCCAAATTTCCCTCTGCACATGACCTCAATTCCCTCAATGCACCTCAATTCCCTCTTTTAATGTTTCCTAACTATCTTGCCCACTCTCTTGCATCATGTATTGAAATTAGCTAACCAAAAACTATCACTATTCAGGGGAAAAAGGTCACAGGACAGGATTCAGCATGGTGCTACACCTGCATGAACACTGTAGGCAGCACCTCTGGTTCACCAGTTTCCTGCTGGTAATTGGTAATACCTGAAAGTGCTTTTCTTTTTCATCCATTGTACTTGCTGGAGGACTGATGAACCCTTATACTGCTTTAATGTCCCTCCTCCTGAATCTGAAAAGAGGAGGACCCTGAGAACTATTCATAGAATTGATAAAACCTGTTTGATTTCCACTATCTTAAAACTAACCCAAGTTTAAATGCAAGCAATTGTACAGAAACTGTGTCTACAGATTGGGAGCAAGGGACAGCACTGACTCTCACACAGTTTCATCACAGCCTTTTTTTAAAAAAAAATATAGTAAGAGCTAATGCTTTTTGTATTTGAACGCAAAAAAGTCAAAGTTTCCAGCTTGTGACACCAGCCAAGATAGTAAATGGAATTTTCCATCCCTGTGAGAGCCAGTCAGGATAACTGTGCCCTGGAGAAATGTCACTGACTGCAGCTGACAACATTTCCAAATGTTACACCTCAATACAGTGAAACAACACCCACATATTATTAAATACATATTTTTGGATGGAGTAAAATAATTTTTTAACAGCTTCCCAAAACAGAAAGATGAGCAAAGCACAGGCCAAGGTTACAATTGCAGTTCATGCAAGACTGGCTCAGCTAATTTAAGCAGCAATGTTGACTGCTGCTGTAATCGAGATTTCCTTCTTCCAGGGCAGTGTTGGAAACGTGAGCTGTAACAGAAAAACCCCTACTAGAAAAAGAAGATAAAAGGCACAGTTCATTTGAAACTTCATTAAAGACAGATGAAATCAGCTGCCTGCAAGTGCATGGTTCTGTGAAGCAGTCAGTCTTTGGTTGCACAATCATCTCTCAGCCCCTGCGTCTGGGCAGATTTCCTTCTTGTCTGGCTGCTTTGCTAAAATAAGGAGGCTGCCTGGCCTCTGATAAGTCACTTCTTGTGTGCACCACCATCCACAGGCTATTTATTGAAGATAAAAATGGTGGGAGGGTGAGAAAAGGCAAAATAATCTCATTCAGACCCTCTACAACACAGATAAGAGAACAATCCTAAGTACAAGCAAGTGGTGTTCTATATCTATTAATAAAAAGCTATCTATCTGCTCAGGCACAGGCCTCAGTGGTAGAAAAGGGTGGGGGTAATCCCAGAACCAGCATATGAAGGACATTATTAAAGAGCCCTTGCTGCAGGGTGTTAGCCATGATCATTAAAAAGGCAATTCTTTGTAATGACTAGCTGCAATTAAGTCCTGCCTACCACTGATCACAGTGCATGCAGGACTTCAATCCCGCCCCTGCCAGCTGAACTAGCTCCCTGCCTCAATCCCACAGCTGCCTGCACACACTGAAAGCACCATACAATCCTGCATGTTATTTACTGAAAGCTGAGGACTTCATAGCTACATGGCAAACAATATGCTATATTCTCATCAGGCAGTGAATTAATGAAAAAAAGAAAAGCTTGTTACCCACAACAACCTCTTAATTTTATTTCTTCTTCTCTCCAATTTGTTTAAAAATCAACTTAAATTTAAAACATTCCAACTGTAAAAGCCCTATCAGTAAGGTTTTTCAATCTACATAAAAGCTGCACACACAACACTCAAACTATTGCAGCAACTGAGTAACATTGCACAAGTGCCATAATGCAAGTTACAAACAATTCCCTAAACACATAAAACCCACTGCAAAACACTATTAATGGCACAGCTGACTGCTAGCATGGCAGCAAAGGATAGGAACAGAATTTTTAATACAGCAAATGCCCTAGCAAGGTTCCAACTCTAGGAAACACAGCTGCTTTCCCTCTAAGTTTCGAAGAGGTGCCACCTGCAACAACTGAAAATACTGCTGTGGACAAAGCCAGGAGAACCCTGTACCTCATAGCTTGTTCATTCATTAACAAGGAATTAATTCTCCATGCAGGCAACAGCCCCCACATAACAACTAGCTGGCCACCCACTCCAGTGGTCTCTCCCACCAAGCAATGAGCCCTGAATTATGGATGAGTCTGCTCTTTCAGGTAAGAGCAGAGACACATCCTTTATATAACTGTGTTATTTTTCTGTAGATGCAAAGATACAATCACTCAGCCTATGCTCTCTGCCCTCCTCCCAGTTGTGGTGCTTGTTGGGAACCTGTGTCCCCCACAAACAAGCCCATTTAGAAAAATACTACCTTATTGCTGCAAAAAACCATATATGCACGTGGCTCCTGCTGTAGTTCACGCCACGGTAGAAGATCATCTGTCTTGCATAGTAGGGAGAATCTCTAAATCACATCCCAAAGGATTACAGGAAGTAAAAAACATTGTAAGAGACTTGAATCTCCAGAGTCCCCCAGAAAAACTGGAGTATCTGGTGATAGCAACCAAAAATGAGGGGAATTAATATAACTAAATCTCTCCAGATCTGAAAATTGCACAGCAAGCTGTGACTGTTACTTCTCTCTTCTGCAAGTCAAGCACTTCCAACACCTAGATCATCCTGGAGAGCCATGTCAACCGTTCCCTCCATTGGTAAACCCGAAAGTCAGACAGAATGACAGGAGAAGACAGTCCACAGTGTGAGTAGGTTTGTGTAAATGGAGAACGACTGCCTCAAGCACACAAGGTGCTTCTGAGGCAAGAGAAAGAAAAACCCCAGGAGGAGAAAAGAACTGTAGGCCAACAAAAGTGAGTTTGGTAGAACCTAAAAATTAAGAGGTTTGAGGCTTCTTAAGGAACGGCAGAAGAGTGGCTCTTGATGGCAGAATGGAATCCAGGAATGATGCACAGGAAAATAGAAGCTCATGGAGGTTCAGAGACACCTCAGGCATGTAGACATTTCTGGAGAACTTTGCACTTCGAGTCTGTTGCTGCAAAAGCAGCACAGAGCTCATCGACCCTGGCTTTGGAGAAGGAATCCTCCTGTGGACAGGAGATTGCCCACCTCATCTGCCATACTTCCTTTTAGTTGGCTGGGAAGATGAACTGCTTGCAGGAGCCAGGCACCTCTGAGACCACCACTCTGAACCATTCTCAGATATACTGTTTGGCTTGTTTGTATCATTTGCCATTTGCCCTTTAAAAAGTCAGTGCAGTCCCATATTGCCAGTGATAACCAATATAGAAACAGCTTAATCCATACTTGTGAGCCATAGAACTCTTGTAGCTAAATTTCATGGCTGTCTAAAAATGGATCCACCAACTGTGCATGGCAATAGTGCCTACAGAGAAGGAGCCCACGTTGGCTGACCAGCCAAGCCTGGTTCAGACTGGCTGGGGGGGAAAAGCCCAGGGTACATTGTGTATATTTACAGGCTGCAAAGTTTCGACCATGATCTGGATATCCAATACA
>NW_008238330.1:12884593-12884893 GCF_000691975.1 Corvus brachyrhynchos
AAAGGGACCCCAGGTTGCCTCCCCAGCCAAGCCTGGTTCAGACTGGCTGGCTGCTAAAAGCCCAGGGTACATTGTGTATATTTACAGGCTGCAAAGTTTCCACCATGATCTGGATATCCAATACATATCTAGCAGCACAGAGCCAGTTAAAACTAAGATAGGAACTTATAACACAAAAACCAGTGCCCCATGGCAACGATCATTCTAGTTAACCTATCAAATTAGATGCATGAGAAAATAAAAAGCAATCTCATCTTCCTGGAAGCTGCTGCTGAGATCAGGGATACCATGTGAACCGCT
>NW_008238330.1:12884907-12892833 GCF_000691975.1 Corvus brachyrhynchos
TCAGTAATGTCTCATCTCTCCGCCTGCCAACCCTCAGCGAACAATCTGCTCATCACTCGCCCTTACAGATGCTGCTCACAGCACAACCCCTTCTCACTGTCTGAGGCATTTAGTGCTTGACTGATTTGGATCTTCAGTTGACACCTGCCATATCTCTCTCTGCCTCAGAGAACACCACACTGACATCTGGCAGTCACACAGCAGTTAAAAAGTTCGTATCTATCATCTGCAGCAAGGGCTTTGCTAAGCCATGGCAACGGAGCCTTGAGTAAGGTCTCCTCGAATAAGACGAGGACTCGTTTACATCACCAAAGTCCACATTGTTAGGTGTGCTGGCATATGATGATTTTCATCAGGAAAGCATGGGTGACAGTTCCTGAAAACACCGTGACAATCCCCAGACGAACTGGCATCATCACAACCTGGCTGCTGGATCAGGGTGGGTCTGTGTACACCAGGGAACAACCTTTCCTAAATGTGAACACTTGATGCTTGGCAAGGTGCCAGAGAAGTGAAGAGCAGTGAAAGTGGGGGAAAAATGAGAATAGATGAGATTCCTCCGTGTCACTGTTGCAGCTGACAGCTTTCAGTGAGCACCTGGAGACTGGCAGGCCTCTCCAACAGGCTGGGACAGCTCTCCTGTGTCTGCTGGGAAGTTGTATACTCAAGCAATTGCCAAAAGGCTCAACAAGCCAGCAGGTGAGAAGCAGCAAGTGGGGACTGTGTTTTTCCCAAAGAAAGAAAAGAGCTCTTGCAGAGCATGGTTACAGACTCGAGGAAAATAGGCCAAGTCCCTCTGCAGTTCTGCAGCTGCTGCTGGTCATCTCACATTAACAGCATACTTCTTGCCCAGCAGTCAGCACTTGTTTCTTGAACTCACTTGTAGTACTTCTAAAAAAACAACACAACAAACTGCCAAAAATAGTAAGAAAAAAATTATAAGAAAATTCCCCCTGAAGCAGCTTCTCAATTTTGTCATCATCACACTTCCATTTTCCTTAAGGGAAGCTGTGAGCAGAAGAGGAAGCCGTAAGCACTGCAGCTGCTGCTATTGTTGCAGGAAGAGCAGCCAAGTTTGTTTTGGCTTTGAAAGCTGCAGACACCTAGCCTTGACCAGTCAGGCACATCTGTCCTTGCCATTACATTCATCAAATGACCATCATCACAGTGCAGGGTGTTGTTTCAGCCACGATGACCCCTTAAGAATCTCAGTTACACAAAGAAAAGGAAGCTCACAGGTGGGTGAAAGGAAATCACAGCAATTTCAGAGTCTGAACCCTGTGTACAGAAAGTAGCAATTTCTGGCTGCTGTATACTTTACATATCACCACAAAATAGGAGGACAAGGCCACAGCACATATGACGTGACAAGAGCACAAAGGGGACAGCTCAGCCACAGGACTGAGTGAACACCTCACAGGGACTCCCCAGGGAGAGGAGCGGAGGAGACACTTACTCATAGAAGGAAACACTGTCTGGCTCTGGGGGACAATACCCCAGCAATGCCGAGGAGGTACCAGCGCCCCAGGGTCAGGTGTGCTTCTCTCACGGATGGCTTCTACTGGATCACAGTGAGACACAGTGAGAACAAATTGTTCCAGCAGCTATAGTCCTGGAACCCAGTGAAGGGTGCTTGGCACGATGCTCTTTATCATTTATAGGCTCTGAGCAGATGGAGACTGAACTTGTAAACAAGGGATCCGCTGGTTTCTGTCACTCTGTGGCAGGAGAGAAGGATGTTCAAAGGGACACCATCTCCAAACAAAGGGAGGACAGGGGACACTCTGATGCTCCTGCATATCTTAAAAGAAAGTCGCAGAGCAGTAAGAATCCATGTTTTTCACCACATCTTATTATCCACAGACACCATGTGCACCTGATTAAGATTTTTAAATGGCGCTTTAAAATTTAACTTCCCATAAAACAAATGTGCCAGGAAACCACTGCCAATACTTTACTCTGCTCTTTCAGGCATACTAAAGATGTCTCAGGTGATGCGGTAAATTTCTATGCTTCATTTCCCTTTTTTTTGTTATTTCAGAGAATGTATTTGCTAACCCCTGTTCAATCACCTCTACAGAAAGAATCACCTCTACATGCACAGAGACTGCTAATGAATACATTGCAACAAATCCTAATGGATGCACCAAATAAGCAATGAAAAATGGCTCCAACTTTGAGCTTTCAGAAAGCCTCTTTTAATAAATAACAAATAAAACATTCACTGACACATTCAGAGCAGAGATACCCTAGTGTTTAATAATGACTATAACTGCCTTTCTACAAAATGTACTGGAGTTGATTTTTTTAGCCTTCTAGAGCAGTTTCAACATCAGAAAAATTACAAGTTTCTTTTTTTTCCTGAAAGAGGGAGACAGAAATTAAAGGAGATGGGGTAAAACCTTCCCCTGCCCAAGAGAAAAAGAAAAAGGACTACATTTCCAGCTTGTGGTTTGCAACACATGGAACCACTTCAAGCTTATGTACTTCCTGCCCTTCTGTGCCAGACACTTGTTCTTGCCCACAGTAGCCTCTATGGCTGCACTGTTCCCTAAAAACACTTACGGAGAAAGAAAACCAGAGAGCTGAAGTAAAGCTCCATTAGTTCCGCGGTACTGTGTAACCTGGTGGACATCTGCGTCACTGCAGCTGAGAACAGCTGCATGGAGACAAGACAGAAGGGGAAAATTCCTTAAACTGGTGTTGCTTGTGAAGTTTTGCCTCATCAAATAAAACTGTGTCAGCCCACCAGCAAGCACTCCTTGGTTAACATGCAGAGAACGCAGCGTTTGCTTCCAGCTCTTATGCAAACACCTGGACAGAAATTGTAAAATGGCCACCCAGAGCAGAGGCATGGAAAAAACACCACTGGCTGAGGTAGCCAGCGTTGGTGTTCTCAGAGGGGAAATAACAGGACCTCCCAGTCCTACTGAACTTAATTAGCTTGGACATTCCTTACTCGAGTGCTCCAGCTTACTTTGGAGCCATCTAAGACTTAGATAATTTTTTTCTCTTTCTCTTTGTTCAGCATGCGCAGCAAGGTCCTTTTACTGCAGTTTCCAGCAGAACAACAAAAATAATGAGCAGCTACAACATAAAGCTCCGACCTTGGCCTCAGAAAACGTGTCTCGTTGCTTAGCCAGTAGTTTATCTTGCACATTCTTGGGGTGGTTTTCTTCAATCCACCAGAAAGCACAGTCTATACAGGAGTCACAGACAGGCTTACAATTTCAGCACCTCTACATATCACTAGAATGCTTCTCTTCTGACTGAGCAGCTTTATTACCATAGAGGCAAATTCATGTCACTGACACACTGCTGCAGAGAATTACATGTTTTACTTCAATCACCTCCATGGACAGAAAGACATTTCAGTCTCAAGATCAAGTTAAAAAATGAGTAGCTCTCAAATAGTTCCAAGCAGCACTTGCTTTTGTGAATTTCTTTTTCTTGCACTAGCAGATTTTGCTTTCTTTTCATATTTTAACTTCTTCTGAATATAGTTCCCCAGTAAATTTGTCTGATATTATACAGCACATTCAGAAGTGGAACTTGGCTCCAGCAACCGAACTACCAGCATTCTCTAGACTTCAGTGTTAGATGAATGAATATTCACTTGAATATGATTACACAACTATATGTTAGTATACAAATAACCCAGAGAGGCTTCAGCACACTTCAAAGTTATTCAGAATTACAGACTATCTTGTTGGCCATTCACTTGTCAAGTATGTCATTGCATTTGTCAAGGCATACTTGGGAAATTGAATAGATACTCTGAAGAAAAGCTTTAACTATTGCCTTAGCATTTTTAACAAGTTAAAATGATGTTGTTAAGTCAACTTTTATTGAGTTTATCCTTTTTTTACATTGCAATTGCTTGTAAATCTTTTCTTCACCCTTGAGAAGGCAATTCTGACTTTTTTGTTTTCTCTCTTGTGAAACTGATGGCTCACATTGAGCTGACAGAATCAGCACTGGTTTTCGCTTAAAACACCCTGTATTCTGAGGCTGTGCTTACTCTGACAGCTACTGTAACAGTAACAGTGGTGTCATTGTGGGAACAATGGCCTTCAGTCTGAACTGTGACAAAGTTAGTTTGGCCCAGCCTGGGGGAGGTGAAAGAGAGGCAAAGAAGGCCATAGGCCACTCCACACCTCCCAGGAAAAAGGAGTAGTCCAAGAACAGTTTGAGAAGCCTGAGAGACCTACACAAGCATGTGCTGTGCCATGATGGCTCTCCTACATGTGAGCTCTCAACTCTTCTCTCTTCAGTCTGTATCGGTCACATGCCTGCAAAGCTCTGCACCAGACACTTTGGACAGGTGATGCAATCACTCCTACCAAGTGCCTAAGAGAGGGGGACACCTATATAGGCTCCCCTGTCCAACACGGGCTGTGCTGAAAGCAGGACCTCATCCGATACAGCATCAGTCGCATCCTCCAGACTTCAGCTGTAAAAATACAAAAAGCACATGAGGGCTCCAGGAGAAATTCAGTGGCACTAGACTTGTTTCAATCTATCAACACTGGCACTTGAGCCACCCTGATGGCAATACAAATGCACATTCATACCACTGACCCTAATGGCACAGGATGACTCAAAAAACTCCCAAGAACCCATCTACCGAGAACTTGGCAAGCGAAGCAACGGAGGTTGCTATGAAGGCTTACATTGAAACAAGCCAGCAGTAGCGCGGACACAAAGTAAATGTGCCTCAACCAAATCAGCATAGCTCATGCAAAATGGTCTAGAGTGCCATCTTTGACAATTTTGGCAAGCTGGCTAAAATTCAAGTCATTCAAGTCAGTTTCTCTGGTCTAAGTGTATTGTGCACACTGATACGCACCCACTCACACACTTGCTTAGTACACTGGTGCTACAGAACCAAGGTGGCCACAGTGGGATCCTGCATGTATCCCTAAGAGACCTTGGCAAAACAGCAAATACCAAAAGAAAGAGAAGGAAAGGAAAGAAAAAGCAGAAGCTGTATTAACAACATCAAGAGAAACAAGCTGAAGTAAGATAGATGTTGAAATACTTTGTAATTTCCTGTCAAAATCAGAGTATCAGTTCAGACTGGATTTTGAAAAGAACCCCAACTAAGGTTAGTAACAGTCACACATGGAAAAGCAGCTTTCAAATTGTCTTACTGCCATACAAAATACATGAGCCGGCATAACTATGTTTTCTCCTCTATTTTATTTTCAACATATTTATAGACCATTCCCTAGGCCATGAAGTCAATGCATAAAATATACCGTCTTTTCAAAGCTATAACCATTCTGCAAGGTTAAAAAAATTGTCTAGCCAAAAAAAGTAAAGGAATTTGTGTAGGCTTACAGGCAAGAAACACTTTTTTATTCTTAATTTCATTCTATGCTAGACACCACAGCACCCAGAATTTCAAGAGAAAGCACTGGTAACATCCAAAAATTAGCAACAATTCAGGCTGCACAATCTCCTCAGTATTCCTGAGTTTAAGCCCTTCTGTCTCACAGCAGAGCAGCTGCAACATTATCTTCTATTGCCTTCCTATGATTCCCACGGCATGTTGTTGTCAACTATTAGAACTACGTCACGCACATTTACATAAAATTGTTGGGGTTTTTTAGCTTGCAAGCACAGCAAATAGCCCTTAACTTTACAGTAAGTGATGAAATGTTTCTTTCTTGCCCTCTATCACATCACATCACTCTACTTCTTGGTAAAGGGGACTGAGGAAGAAAGAGAGAACAAAACTCGTAACGTTTCCTCTTCACAACCACAATTGCTCAGAGGCCCAGAACACAATTTAGTGTGATATATATCTAACCCAAATGACCTTATCTTTACCCTTAGCCAGCATAATGGTTCTCCTTCTCAGTAAGACTACAGCTACTAGCCACATCAACACTAGTGCAGGAATGTTTACAGATTCAGCATAAAGAAATCTTTACAAAAAAAGTTACTGCCAACACTTCGTACTAGGAGAACTGAATGCTAATACAAATGGGCCTGTGGATATAAATACTGTCTGAGAACAGATAAAAGAGAATTGTAAAAATATTTAGGTCTCCCTATTTTATTTGGTGCAGGAGTAAATCTAGAACTAACATATTGTGGTTATTTCTACATGCTACAGCACAAACATTTGGTTTTCTTATGGAATTATTTGAGAAGACACTATTGTGATATGTGATATTAGAAGTTCATTTGCCCAAAGTTCTTTGAATACCTGAGGTAACTCCTACTCATGTTTACAGGCAAGCTGAAAAGCAGAAAAATATAAGAGGGTGAAGCTGAAAGAGTGCAAAGGAAAATAATTTAGATTATTTTAACTTCTGTTAAAGTCACTGCAGAAAGCCACTTGCTTAAATTTGGATGAATTTTACATTGAACTGCACTGATAAAACATGACTTTATGCAAAGTATGTGAAGCATTACATAAAATTACATAGATTTACATGCAGCAGATGAAAATATGTAAAGCATGTAAAGAATGCATGCACTTAATACGTGCACCAGAAACTGACATTACGGCACAAATAACTACACTGTGGTAGCTCTAGGAGTCACACCCCAGAGCTGTAGAGACACCACAGCAGGATGGAGGGCAGAGAGGATTAGTTATTTCTAGTCCATAAAAGGAACTCTTCTTGCCACAGTGGTGAAAGCAAACAGACTTTCAGCTCATCAGCCGAGCACAAGTCTACTATTTTAGGGCTACAGGTTCAGTTGCAATGTAGACACATGCTCAAAAGAATGTCACTTGTCTCCTGAAAAGATTCTCCAGGTCTGGTCAATGGTTTGGGAACAACCCAAGCCAGACGAAGGCAGCAGACAACTGTTTGTGTTCCTACTGCACAGAACTCAAGTGAGGGACAACTCCCAAGTCCCACGGGAGCAGGACAGATGCTCAGCAGATGGAGGCAGCCATGACCAGTCACAGTCAACTTCATCTCTTGCTACTGAGGGTCATTTCTAAGGGCACCTGGCAGCTAATAATGAACTGGAAGGAACTGGGCAGCTTTTACAGAAAAATATGAGGATTTGATATTACTAGTCAGCAACTTAGAGCATAATGAATCTTAACTTTGAATGCCAATTTAGAAATCTGGGTGACAATAACCTACACAGCTTTTAAAAAATGACTGGACAAATACAGGCAGGGGGAAGAAGGCATTGGGAGCTCATAAAAATGAAGGCAACAACTCCAGGATAAAACGCTGCCAAGGCACAAGGTTTTGCAGGATGAAAATGTACATGTGCAGGTATCGGTACATGATGTCTTTCACTGTCTTTCCTGGGCATTATCACTGCCACTACTGTAATTAAGCTGACAAATCACCCCACAGATAATTATGTGCCATAAAAATGAGAAAGACCTTATCCATCTGTTAATCCTCTCCACATCTGCATGGAGCTGAATTTCATGCACTGAGTTAAGGCATCAGCTCAAATCCTGGCAGCGTTCCACCATCAACTGCTTTTGAATTTCAGCCCTACATCTCCCACATCCCTCCCTGTGTCACTGGGTCACTGCTGGAGGTCTCTGACAGACAGGGTACGGAGCCAGCTGCAGCTGGAGCCTCAGCTGTGGTGCCCACCTCTACCACATCGCTCTGGGCACTGGCACTTGGCCCCGTTTTCTCCTAAAAACTTACCCACGCTACGGAATGAGGTGTTCCAGTGCAGCACGATGTGCCGTCGCACCACGGTGCTACCGCTGTTAATGGCAAAAAGTTAATACTGCTGCTTTGGGCTCACGCACGTCCGTCTGGTCAGAAGTGCTCATTGCTGCATTAGGAAGACGCAAAGGCAGCTTCCGACAGACGGCAACGCTCCGCTCTGCCAGAGGAACGTGGGCTTTTCGTCCTGATGGGAGCTTCGAGAGCTGAGGGGACAAACCCGCACGGAGCCGCGGCCCCAGCACTGCCCGACGGC
>NW_008238330.1:12893446-12903789 GCF_000691975.1 Corvus brachyrhynchos
GGGACCCCCACCCGGCCCCGCCCGCCGCAGCGGGGAGCAGCTTGGCGGGGACAGTGACAAACCCCGCCGGGCGTCAAAGTTTGTCGGTGGTGCGCTGGGAGGGGACCTACTCCGGTGCTTCGCTGTGGAGGTACAGCTGCAAACAGCATCTTTCCACACGGCACTTATTCTTGCCAAAACCCGCCCCCCGCCCCCCGAACCTTCTGATTCTCGATCTCATAAAAGATAAAAACCATTTGCATTAAATGAGCAGCAACAGGTAAAACTGTAATGACTGTCCAGATGTCTCAGGCCCAGTGTTTGAATTAAATCATGCCGTGATACTACCAAAACGCAGCAAAGGAGGCTATGTATTTCCTCAAGTTTAAAAATAACTTGTTCTGCTTTTTGACAAGTGAGGTAATAGCGGGCCTCTGAGTTGGGCATGTGCCACTTTTGTACTCACTGGAGTAGTAACCCCATCTTCTGGTGCTTTGTTCTGCAGTTACAATGCACATTCTGTTCATATTTAGTATTTACTAGTTCCTTCAGCAACTAAAATTGTCCTAGGAGGGAAGACATGTAAGCCCAGATGACCCCCAACGCACATAAGGCCGTAGTGTAAGCAGTTTACTTGAGCAAAATGGGTTTGCCATTGTGGGCAATGGTCCTTACTAAATTAAGCAGTACATAGTTCTGGACTTCTATTAAGCCAACTTGTAGTTGCAATAAAAGGTATTGCCTGTCCCCCCACATTTTATCTCATGCCATTAGATATCAAAGCTACAGCACTGGCTACCGCCACAAGAGTAAAATGCTAGCTGCTGAGAAAAAACCAATTTGTTCCGGTTTTGAACAGCTGCTTTCCCCACCCCCCCTTCTCCTTACAGTTCCTATTCAGAAGCATGCATGGTTATACGCTTCTATAAGCCCTGTGGAGGAAGGTTCCAGTAACTTCTTCAGTTCCTATTAAGAAATGGGGGGGGTGGGGGGGTGTTACCTGCTGGTTCAGCTTCTTTAGCTCTTTATTTCTTTTGAAAGTGTGTATGTGACTGGTGCCCTGCTGATCTGAGTTCAGGCCAGTGAAACAGAAATAAATTAAATTAACACAAATAGAATAACAGTCATATTTTCTACCTAGCAATACAGGTGTCTTCTGTGAAGCACTGGGACAAAGTCCATCTAACACTACTGCATTTGAAGTTTTTATTATAGTTCTCATGCTAATTACTTCAACTTGTTAAGTGCATCGTGTATGATGATGAAGAAAGGTACTGACAGCCCCTTAGTAAATTAAAATTAATGGCTGTAAGTTGACATCAAGTACCCTTATGTAGTGACTTAGATTTTTCAGAGACTGTCTGAAACAAGTTATTTATAAGTCAAATACCTTCATTTTGCAAGTTGAATAGCAATTTGTTTATTGTTCTAAATATCTGTATTAAGAATTTCACTAATGACTTCATCACTTACCAGTTGTTCTTTTAAGGCTTCTTTCAATCTTACGAGTAGTAACCTACAGCAGATACAAACCTTGTTTTAATTGTTATGTGATAAACCACAGCTAGCTTATCTTCTTTATCAATATTAGAATATACGAATGCATTAACTCATAGTTTGCAAATCAGTATTTAAGGCTAGTGCACTGGAAGATAACCTTTTGGGTGCTTATGCCTTTCTTCAGGCCTGAAATAGGAGGAGCAAATTTCAGAAGGAATGCTCAGTCTGTGCTTGATTCCTCCAATTTCAACTAGATATTCAGAACAATTGAAAAACAAGACAGGTGGTATCTGGGCAACAGATGAGAAATGAGGCACATGAGAAAGAGCATGGGAAGTAAGATAATTATGTTTCTAAAAGGAAAGAGCAAGGCAGGTAAGTTATGGTTTGTGGAGAAAAAAAAAAAACAAGGCCAACCACAAAGCAAATTTTTGCCTAGTATGTATTTTTTAAACTCAGAATTAAGGATTCAACGGACAGATTTGTCTTTGGAAGTCATTCTGCAGATCTTCCCTTGAGGATCAGCACTGAAGATTCAGAGAACAAGAGATATTTTACCAGAATCATTCCTTATCTGGTTTTATCTTACATTAAAGGGTGTATTCTGACATGTAACACACAGTTGCCATGGCAGTTATAGGTAAACCAGATGAAACACAGAACTTCTCTTAGCTCTACTCCCTCTTACTGCTTCTGTCCACAAATCATGTCTGGGTTATCAGTTTCGACCAGACCATTGCAGTTACTACAAAATCTTGAAATGTTTGCGCAAACACAGTCACATCCTTTGGAGCTGAAATAGATACATCAAATAGCAACTGAGAAAGAATTTCTATTACTACTACTGAAGCGTTTTACTGATGAGAAATCCCTGATGAAATTTTAATTCTGGCTATATTTCTAATCACATTTTATCAGTTGACACTTGGATCATTTCGATGCCTTTGATTCTTTTTTTCCCAGTGATGGAAAAGAGCATATGGGATTTTAATGACGCATTTTATCTGTGTAGATAAAATGCAGAGTTGGTAGACATTCTTCCTTCTCACAGCTGGATAAATTTAGCAAGCAGGAGACAGTCTGACCTATGTTGTATAGGCCAAATGCAATTTACAGACAAATACAGGTTTTAAAATAATATCTTGGCTTCCCTCACACTGAAATCTTATGACTGACAGATAATCAGGAAAAAAACATGTGATCGAGAACGGAATTAGCTCTCTGCTGATAAATCTTCTGCAAGGCGCATACGTAAGTAACCACACACCATTTAGTTACGAGGAGAAATAAAGAAGGGTTTTTTTAGCAGTAACGTTTCTCTACTACCATATATTATCAACCAAATAAGCTTTTGAAGACTAGAGGGGAGTCCAAATCTTCTTAATCCAAGAATAAAAGGTTCACCAGTAGTTTTTAATGAGGAAAACTTTACATAACATCACAAAATAATCCTAACCTTTCACTCACCACATAATTCCTGAAAAAAAATCCTTAGGTAATTTGTATTTGAAAGTAATTTTCAAAGGTATCTGTTTTGAAAGTCATATACTGTCATACTTCTGTTTGAGTCAAAGTTATTTAAATATGAGCATCAACTTCATTTGTTAAACTAAAAAGTTGCAGATGATGCCAGTAGACAGGAAAGGAGGCAGGAAATTCCTTGCTTCTAGCACTGGTGTCTTGACAGTTCTTCCATGGATTTAATCTTTCTGCCATTTAATAGGATTTAAAGGCCAGTTTTTAATAAGACAGATTAATGGCCTAATCTGAGGAGAAGAAAACCCAAACAGCCACAGTCTGCTGAGAAACAAGAAGTGTTACCTTTAGCCAGAGATTTGAGATACCCTCAGTAAGTTAAGCACCAAGCACTAAGGGGGTGCTGTCTGGGCTCCTGCTTTGGAGCCTGTTGGATCTGAGAAACCTGTTAAGATAATGTGTTCCAGGCACAATATTTCTTCAGCTTCAGACCTACAGTAACAGGCTCCAAAAGCAACCTTGTGATGTGAGAAGCTGTTAGAATATGCGCACTGACAGGATTGTCAGAATTCTTAGTAGTATATATTACAATCTGAACAAGAAATTTAAAAAGCAAGCTTCTACTCCCAGTTTACAAAACAAGCACAGTTGGACCATTTATTTATTTATTTAACTTTCAGGTGTTTTTTTCTGCACGTCACTTTTCATACATAATAATGATACAATATCAGTTTTGGTAGCATTCAGTATCAAAAGTATACCTGCATCATTTAAAAAGTTACATTTACAAACGTGGCACATTGCATAAGATTTATTAAAGGTTTAGTAGTAACAACTATACAATGGCTAGAAAAATACCGTGTTAATTTTAAAAGAAGCAATATGAAATTTTACTATATGGTACAAAGTCAGGGTTAAATGTATCTAAAGATGGCGTTATTATAAATAATCATTTGATCTCAGTTTATATTGTGTCAATTCTAACAGAAATGTTCAAAAATACCTCACTCCTCTTCCAATCTTTCATCGAAGGCGAATAATCCTCAAGGTACTTTACACTACAGAATTCACTTTAACAAGGTATTTACTGCAAAGTTCGTGATCGCCAGGATATAAAGCTAAAATACGTATTTCCAGCATAGCAGGAGGTAACCACGAAGGCAAAGAACTGTAGAGAGAGGGGAAAAAAAGATTAGGAAATAAATATATTTGAGAGCACTGTCATTTCTAAGAAAAAGAAACAGTTATGGGACTTGGGAAAAAGGAAAATAGCAAGCTGACTACAATGGCACACTCTCACCTCCTTGTACTTGTGTGGCCATCTCAGTCAACACTGTATAAAAGTAAGCTTATGCTACGTATAGAAATATGGGCCTAGGAGCAGACAAAACATGACATATTTCAACTTCTTTTATAAATTCCTCATTATACTGCCTCAGTATGGATCTTGCAGACTGGACTGCCACCAATCTAATACTCGCTGCTTTTAGATCCTGAGGGATTGTCTGTGGCACGACGTGAGTTCGAGTTAACGCTCCTGCTCTGCTGTGTCCCAGGAATTGCCTGCAGCCCACCTGTACCTCTGCATGGCACAGAGTGCATCTGTTTGATTACAGAGAAAACCTGGATTCAAATGCAGGCCCAGACACGTTCTCAAACAGCACTACTGATATGGTTACCAATTCCAGAGGTCCTCTACTGATGAATAAAGATACTCCTCAGTGCAAATAACAGTGACAGCAACCACACTGTCATATTACCGCTTTGTCAGAAACCGATAACAGAATAAGCCTTCTATAGCAGGCTAGATTTATTTCAGCTGTACTGATAAAGTCCAGTTCAGCACTAGTGCTTAAGTTCCTGTTAACCACTGCATGTTGTTCAAAATAGACAATATTCAACATGGTCTTAACGACAATACCAGAATGTTTTGTGCTGGTAACTGAATCAAACAAAGCTGTCACTGCAAATAAGATTAACACCACTTTTCTAAGAGGTGAGCAGTGACAGGACAAGAAGGAACAAACACAAGTTACAAGACGAGAAATTTCAATTAGATATTAGGAAAAAAAAATCACAGTGTGAGTAATCAAACACAGGAATAATCATCTTTGAAAATACTCAAAACTCAAGTGGACAAGGTCCTGGTAGCCTGATATGAATTAGCCCTGCTGTAGGAGGGGAGAGAGTTGGACCAGATAACCTCCAAAAAGTCCGTTCCAGCCTAAAAATATTTTATGATTCTACAGTTGTTCCTGGCTTGTATGCCATCACTGGCCTGGGTAGGCACTGCTGAGCATTCATCCAGGCAGGAAATCTAAGCCTTTCAACAGAGGGCCCTTGGTGAGTATTGTCTAATGCAAATTTAATCTGTAACACCAAAAATTGTAGATGATGATATAAAATCTTATTACAATAAAAAACTGTAGCGTTCTTCTTTTCCCAATTATTTTGTTTCTTATTAAATAAAAGCTTCATCTAAAATCTTTCTAGCAGAATGACTACTGGGGATAGATGATTTGCTAAATTCTCTATCCATGAAACTCTTAATGAACTTGGAAAGCAAGAATCCACATTTAATAGTTTATTTAGACACTGCATTAGATAAACATTATTAGGAAGTACTAGAAGAGAATGCAAACCTCCCATGAGACCATGAACATTCATGCATTTTGCATAAAACCTGAATCAGCATGGAAGCTTATCTAGCAGCAAGCACATTCCTGTCAGCTGCAGTGGCTGAGTTACAGATCTGTAGTACAAACTGCCAAGGGGAGAAGACCCTGAACACCACTGAAATGACAGGGATATAGAGATCCAATTCCCAGGACAAAAACAGAGCAGGTGTTCGAGTTCCTGTGTTCATGGCCATAAAAAATAAGCTTCAGACAGGATTTGTGAATAGTCAGGAGGACAACTGTAGCAGCATGAACACTCAGTAATTTGGAATTCCTGCGGACAATTGAATTTGACTACTTTTGCCACAACATGCAAAAAGTTCTTTTACAATTCCCTTAACTTTGCTACTGAATGCGTTCACCTAACTCAAAGAGTGACAAGGCTTTTTTCTGTTCCTTTTTTGTTTTAAGTTATTTTTCATCCACTTTGATTGTTTTGGATTTCTAAATCTAAGTAGTAAGATGGTAATATCAAACTAAGTAGTGATTTCATCCACTTTAAAAAACTGTGAAGTTACCTGATTTTTCAGGCATTGCCCTCACAACTCAAAGGAAAGACTACCAAAAGTTGAAGCCGTAACAGGAAGATCATTGTGGAAACAGCAATAGCACGCCAGGGCTTTCCCCAAGGTGCTGTGTGGGCAACGTGGACAATGGCTCAGCCCACAGAAAGCTGAATGCATCTTATCCATAAATGTGCAGAGTTAGCTGAGTTAGTTTAAACTGCCTTTGAAGCTGTCCAAGTGGACTGAGGTGACTTGATGCTCACAATCTTTTTTGTCTGCTCTGACGTGCAGGCTCTGACCTCAGCCAGAGAGCTACTCATAAATGGGGGCAGGGGAGGAAGAAATCAGTGTGATCTTAAAAACATTACTGCCTTTTCTGATGTGACTGTCATCTCCTGGTGGAATTTCGAGTCATCTCTAAAAATTATGAACTAAATTGCAGCTACCTATAGCTTTTGTGTGTGACCTGTATCACTGCAGCTTTTCAAAATGCAGAACACCTGCAACTTCAACCCACACTTCCAACAAGCCTTCATTTTCTATAGCTTTATTGGACATAGAACTGACTTAAACAAAAAATGAACTCACTGAAGAAGCTGCCCAGCTGTTGTAATTGTGATTGTCCAGATCTTTGGTAACTGAAGATGCATCTACAATGGCAGCAATGAGATACAAAACACAGGCACTTCCATTAAAACACAGACCCTGTTGAAAAGACAAGCACACATAATTAATATGTACAGGCATTTGTTTTCCAACATTACAAAACTCTCTTCTGAAATACGCTGAACATATGCAGCATACACTAGAAATATAATTCTTAACTATTTTTACCTTCTTCCATCTTTCTATCTGTAAGATTAAAATTTAACTGCTTTGAAGATCCATAAACAATACACCATACTTTGGACAAACTGTTCTCTCCATCACACTAAATCCAGAAAAGTCTTAAAGCTGGTGTGCTATGATTTTCCAAAAGTGAAAATAAAGACTCAATTTGGTTATCGCAATCTGAGAGTTAGGCAGTAAGAATATGATACTACATGATAAAAAAACAAAAAAAAAAGAAACAAGACACACTGCACTTTGACTACATTTCTAATCTACACAAAGATAGGAGTCGATAACTCCTGGCATATGGAGAATATTTATAAAACTTCCAAAACTTTGTTTTCTACTGTACTTGAGGAGATAAAGAGGGTGACATTTTTTTTTCTCATTCGTATTCTTCCATCTCCCAGTACCTTTCCTTTCTGCCTGTTTTTGAGAGAAGAAAGAAACAGGTAAACCCAAGGAGAACAGTCTGAATGGACTACATGGGTCATCAAGATCCCTCCATGGCAGATGCTGCATTTTGTCCTCCAAGGAGCAATGTTAATGTCTCAGGGTACTTATGTTCATTACTAAGAAAGAAGCAAAGCAGGTAACAATGACCTCACATGACAGAGAGAGCAAACAAAAAGTTCGTTTGGTTTTTGCATGTGAGAAAGAACAGGAAAGGAAGAGAGAACAGATGTCTGAGAAGATGAAAGAGAAAAATGTATGAGGGTTTTTTAAAAAGTACATGATTTTAATACTTTGTCTTTTACTTTCTCACTACTTGGTCATGGAAGCTTCTTCCTCTTAAAAAAAAAAAAAAAAAAAAAAAAATCCCGCAAAACTCCACTCTGCTGCTTGTCTAAGGCATACAAATTTGGTGCCAAATTTAAGTGGAATGCCTGTGACACGCTTTGCATGTAGTTACAATTGCAGGAATTGGTAACTCAATATAGACCTGGTCCTAAAGTTGTACATAATGAGCTCCCTTCAGCTTCTGGACCCCTGGTTTGCACGCCAGAGTGTCACACAAATATAACCTTTAACTGTTGCTGTAACTGTCTAAATGTTGCCATACTGATGCAGCTCCAACTATTAATTCCCATGGTGTGACCCAGTGCATGCTAGGAATTTATGCCAGTTATTCCCTATTTAATTAATCTGCCACCAGCTCTGGCAAAATCTAAAAAGAGCTGCAGCTCAAGAAGAGAAGCTCAGAAGGAACAGTGGAAAATATCCACTTACCTTTCCACAGGGAACTGGGCTGGGCAGTGCCTCAGCACACAGAGGGAGTCCAAGGACTGGCACTTGAGATTTGATTCACACACTTACAAACAAGTGGGGTTCATCTCACCTATACCAGTTTGTCCAATAAAAGGTATTATCTCTACCCACAGATGTCACCCCTCATTTGATCTGGGCATTACAGCAATAAAATATTAAACTGTCAATTTTAGGATGAGATGCCAACAACTGGCAGGTTCTGGTGAACTTCTGTAAAGCACTGATTTAGAAACTCCAAATTTGATACCTAGAGTATTTGTTGTTATTTTCAGATTTCCCATTCCAAGAAGACTCAATTACCCCGGAAAGCTACAAATCCCTGCAATATCTTGTCATGTAGAAAAGAAAAAAGCACATAATTTCTGAGAAGTGCTGCTCTGGGAAAAAACACTGTTGGGGAAGATGGAATGCAGTGCAAGCTGACTGGGCCTTTACTGCCAATATATTTCTCAAACCAAATGGTTCATGCTAAATTACCATCTGCTTCTTAAATTCAAATTTACCAGATTTTAAAAGCTTCCATTGATCGTTTTAGCAAAAAACTTGCACTATAAAGGAGAGTCAGTTTTGAAGCACATCCTTTGGGTTAATTTGCAGTAAAAGTAACCGCATCTTAAGCAATTTGGTAATGTGCTTAACCTGCAAAAAGTGAATTTATGACAGAGAGGTCCAGATGCAATTTTGGATACTGCATACAATAGGAACAGTTTGAGCTAACTGTCCCTAAGGAGGCAGAGCAGTAACTGGCAGATACTAAAATTCAGGATTCTCCAGAGAATAGGGTAAAGGTGGGTTGCAACTCAGTCAAAAAGGTGTGTGTCATGCTCTTTTGAACAAAGACTAAAAACACCTCCCTGAAAAGAGACTCAATGTTGTTCTTGGCCAGACAGGAGCAGCAAAGGACCAATTCAAAGGCTATTCCCAAAAGCTCTTTCAATACCTTAGGGCAAAACAAGCTGGAAAGCAAGCAACTTTTATTTATTTTGTATTTATTTTCTCTTTATATGACCCCTTTATATAAAAGGAGATTACCTTTTGGACCTATATTTATGTACATCTACAATATATTTGGAACTCAGAGCAAGAGATACACTCAATATGAAATAGAAACAAATCAAATATTCCAGTTTGTCTACCACATAGATCAGGGGCAACTCATTTATGTGCAGTTGTCTCATAATAACATTCACCTGATGAAAGAAGGGTAATGACCAAAGCTTTATTCAAATGGATATAAAGATGCTTTCCCTTTGAATGTACTTCACTTACATGTAATGCAATGGGGACCCCCCCCCCCTTTAAATGCACCCAGACACATTACTGCTGTAATTGAAATAATCCAACATTTCTATAGCAGTGTTACAGCCGTAATGGTAATTGCTGGTTATGAAACTTGAAAATAGAGAAGCTATCTGAACATAATCCTGGTTGTTCTCATTAGTAATTGCTATAGCTGGCTATTTATTGCAGCAGCAAATGGGAACACTAAAAGGGAAGAGTATTCCAGTATTCAATTTTAGTCACATACACAATATAGCTGATAACAAGCTGTGCAACACAGAAGTCAAATACATTTCATCATAAAAATAACAGAATTCTAGTCAATAATATTTAGCTGTTAAAAAAAATAAAAGAACAGTATGTCATTGTAATCCAACAAATGCAAAGAGAAAATTTCTAGTGATTCTTAGATGGGTCACAAATAGCCAGTTGGCTGAAATGACAATGACTTTTAGGATCTATTATCCTGAAGACCAGGTTGTTACGCAAATGAGGTAAAAACACACTGTTGCGAGTTAGAGCTGGCCAGGTTTGCTCAAACCATAAAAAGTGGATCTGAATTTTAAGTGCCTGGGAAATTTTTCTGTAATTACAATAGCTGTTTATCTGATCTGCTTTAAGTCTTGAGCTAAAAGCAAAGGATTACATGGTACATATTTTACCTATATATAACACTAATTTTCAGCCCCATTTTCACAGTTGACTACATATGGATTTTCAGAGTGTTGCTACCTCTGAACCACCTTTGCTTTAACTTTAGCAGAGGAAGACTCTCATGTTTTAAGAGCTCAAGTCCTGCTTCTAATGCATGGTGTTGATTCCA
>NW_008238330.1:12903808-12906287 GCF_000691975.1 Corvus brachyrhynchos
TCATGGGATGTAACCACTACAGAGAGAAAGAGAGGTCACTGTGCATAAGTATCAGTCACACACACATTAAAAATCAAGTCACTATATCAACCAATGAAGAAAATGGTGAAACATCATAGAAAAAGTGTTTTTAAAGTGTCTGGGTAGTATGAAGGTCAAACACTACAGGTATGCAGCCACACAGTAATTAGGGGAAAATCTACAAAGAGCACAAGTAGAGTTGCTTAAATAAACACACAGAATGCACTGATATTTTATTGTCTTCAAAACCCAGCAAACCTGAAGCAACAAAGAATGGGTATATTTACCACCATGGTCCATGGCACCTGCGGGATCCTGGTGTAGGTCATTGTCATGTAGATGATCAGAAAGAAGACGGTGAGAACCCAGTAAAACACAGCTACAAACATCACCCAGCCAAAGGCTGGATATAGAAAGTATTCTGTTCCAGCGATCAGGGTCCACACCAGCAGCCCCAATACCTGCAAAAGTTACAGAGAAGAAAGAAAACTGTTACACAGCTTTAGACCTCATACATTTGTTCTAGGTCAAGGAGTGACACCACTGCTGTTCCCACGAACTGTTTGACGAGCTGAGCTGGGATGCTGCACTGGCAGAATACTGATTTAACAGAGAAGAACACAGAAAACTGGTTTTACTGTGGCAGGGTGTCACAAAGGGAAGGGCATCTAATCTGTTGGTTTAGCTCAACCTTTAGTTATTTTGGAGCCATACTTGCAGTGATTTTACAGCTAGCTCCTGAAAGGATTGCTTATTATAGCTCACTCACTGATGTGCATGAAGGCAAATACTGCTGTTTTGCTGCCAGCAAAGTCTCTTTAGAAACAACAGCCTGTGAAAGACCACTGGGATCTTCAAGTTCTATCTGCCACAGCCACAGGTAACTTACTAGTTGAAGTCTAGCTCAAAATGGTCCACACCTGCTCTGCAGACTAGCAGGCACCAGAGACACAGAACAACTTCTAGACCTTACTGTAAAAGGTTGTGGTAAAATATCAACACCACTACAACATGCAAATTTAAGTGCAGCAGACTAAGTCACATTGGGAACGTCATTATATTCCACAGTTCTTGAAACATCTACCAAGTGACTTGACCCTAAGCAGTCGATGAGGACTCATACTCAAGCAAAGTCCTCAAGCAAACCAGTCTGGGGGAAAAACTTCCCTCCTTATGTGGCAATCTGTTCATCTGTTCAGATCTAAGACATGAAGAAATACGCGAACCAGAGGTTTTAACAGACTTTCTCCAGTTTTCTCCAGTACAGTTGATCTCCAGTGCATTAAAAGGAATGAGGAGCAAGTGAAACATAAGTCAAGTCATACGCCACAGGAAAAAAAAGTTGTGTGTTTTGCAAGTTGTCCAGCAGTTAGAAAAATTAACTATAATTAACTATAAAAGAAACTATAAACTATAAACCTAGCTATAAAAAGAAAGTGATGTTTTATACCTTAAAAACACACAAACACAAAAAGCTAATCCCACCCCACACACTTTATTAGACTCAGATGTGGGAACTAAAATTCCTGTATTTGCAAACAAAGCTTATCTCTTTCTGCTGTCTGGACTACGGTGAAATTGCCTAGCAGTGACAAATTGAAGGATTACAAAATTAAAGCAAACAGCAAGACATTTAACACATAACAGCCATAGCTGGACGAGCTAAAGAACCTTCTACCCCAACATTCTATTTCCAGCAGCACTTAGTACCAGATATCTGAGGAAATACATTAAAGAACAGACCATGCAACAGTAATATTTCCTTGGACTACGCTCCTCAGCTCTCAGGAATGTGCAGTGAAGGGACTTCCTGAGCCTGTGGTGATCTCTTTGTAATCAACAGACCCCCAACAGCAGATGACAGCTTTGCTACAGCTTCATTTGCACAAGAGCCAATCCTATTCCCATGCAAGCTGCTGGCCATGGTCACATTTACTTCTCTATTGCAGAACTGAACATGTATATAATGTTTAGCGATTTATCATTCATGTTTACAAGACAAAACTATACTGCTGCAGAAAAGTTTCTTGTAATTTGTCCTCCTACTACCTTGCACCTGTTTGTCTTCAGTTCATCCTCCAAATTGCCACACAAACTTAATTCAGCCATCTACTGTGTATTCACAGTAGATTCGATGCATATTATTTGTACATTCATCTACTTCTGCACCATGCATACATAAAAGCACTGCACAAATGTCTGTTTTATAGTTTGTTTGGGGTTTTTTTTCCTCTCTTAACAGAGAAAGCATATAATGGTCTGTTTAATAGCATTTTCCCCCCGTTCTTCCCCCAATCCACCAATTTATCTTTAATAGGAAGCTCTAGAACTGACTCAGACGGGGACAAAAATTCCTGGTTTTCGCAGCATACCAGGGGAGGGCAGCATTGCCTCGTAAGAGCAGTTCAAATAGCGTTAAGTGGGTACTTTAAAACACACTATTTTAAGTGCAAAGTTT
>NW_008238330.1:12906336-12926631 GCF_000691975.1 Corvus brachyrhynchos
CATTTTACTAATAGTAGCAATTCAGTTAATAGCACCTCAAATTGCATGAACTACCCACAATCAGATAAAACCAACTCAATTTTAGTGTAACAAGTGTTCTAAGACTAAATAATTTTGATAGCCTGTTTAGCTAACAAAATACCATTTTCTTAGGATACAAAGTTGTTTTTCATTATGCCCATTCACTTTAATCCAAACTTAAATTTATCATCCAGAAATTATCCCAATAAACAATTGATGTTGTGCTTGACAAATAATTATTAAAGGCAGATTTATCCTAGATTTGAGTATCTCATAAAATGCCAAGAATGGACATTTTGAAGATGAGAAAAAATTAAACATCATTAAACACTCTGCTGTTGAATGTTGAGTTTTAGAACACTTCTAAATAGAGAAGCAGATTTTTTATGAAATGCACAAGACTATTAAAAATTTTACTACTAAATGCAGTAAGCTTGATAAGGATACCTCAGCTTATATAATGGATTATTACTCAAAAGAGCAAAATCTTCACAAGCAGCAAATTATTAAAACTAAAAAGGAAAATTCTGAGGTTGCATGAGATGACTAATCTTACATTACCACACAGTAAAGCTAGCCAGACATTCACTAGAGCACAGTACTCATGCTGGTCTGTTTTTTCCAGTAGTATTCTAACCTGGAGCTTATCACTCCTCTTTCAAGATCATTTTAATATATAAGTGGTTGTACATCTCACATGTATTCCAAAGAATTGCTTTTAATGCCTGTTTTTAGCTCGCTTGTATCAATGGCAGAACAACTCACCCAGGCAATTGAGATGCACCACAGATGTTACAGATTTATATTCTTAACTGGTTCCTGCATTGTAACTTTGATGGGTTGCATATTAGAGCACATTTGACATTTTCAGTTAGATTCAGATACTCTTACAGCATATTACTGGAGCTGACAGGCTAAAATAATATTTCAGATTTCTTGATTAGATCTGAAAAGGTCAGATCAGCTCATGGTCAACAATTCACTCCATGTAGTTAAATGATATGGCAAATGGTTTCGCTGCGTATGTAAACATATGCAATAAATTGATTTAAAGTTCACACTGGCCGTCAGCATCTACAAAATACCTCAGGAGCCAAAGGAATACAGACATCTAGACAAGTTTTCCGTGATTAGCCTGTATTCTCAGCATGTTAAATACTGAGATTGCTCCTGCAGTGTTAAACGCCTGCCGTGTAATTTTCTGACTGTCCCTTACATGACACATTTGCTGTTCAACAGATCAGTACAAACTGGGTGACACTCCTGTGTCTGCTAGAGCTGAGAATGCCACTTCTCCTACTGGTTTGGTATCACACCTGCCCACTGGGAAAAACTGGACTATATTCAAATGTCATCTCAATGAGCATCCAGCGTACAGAATCTGGCAAGTGAGTGATAGGCAGGCAACACTGAAAGCAAAGATCAGCAATAGCTGGGGAGCGCCTGCAGTAATTCAGCGAGCACAGACAGTGCACAGCCACCTTCACTGCTTCGGGTCAGCTGAAAGACAAGGGAGAAAGCTTCACTCAGGAATTGGGAAAGGCCTGTATCTCATTATAACCAGGCAGACTACAGTGTATTAGTAATAGCTAAGTATTTGATTTTAATTTATAACCAAGTCCAAATATACCTAATTAGAATTACAGGAACATACTACTATCCTGTAAAAAATGAGCCCAAGAAAGGGGGAGGGAAAAGCATCAAGAAGGCCCAAGAAAATAATGCATGTGGTAATGGATGAGAGGGGATGCTGGGTCCTAAGACTATAAGGGCTCCACCAACTGGGTTCAGTTTTTCAAGTCAGATGGGAAATAGGGATTTCAGTGCAAGATAAAGGCAAGCAGTTTTCCATTGTTTATGGCATTCTGTGATTTCAACTCAGACATTTATTTTGTGGTCATTTGGCTGCTGCTTGATCAGGTACCTCCATTACTAAAATGCATTAATATGTCAAATGCACTAATGCATAATTCAGCAGTTGGCAGATACCATAAAAAGGAAGTAACTTGGTAGCAAAGTCCAATATTATTGAGTGTGCAGGTTTAAAATTAGATGTTTAATTGCATATTCAAACCCTTAAATAAATGCCATAACTCTTCTGCAGTGTTGAGAACTTCAAAAGTATCAGATTAGTCACTGAAAAAAGAAAAAAAGGGCTTTGTTGTTAGTACATGAGACACATCTCGTCTCGTGTCACTGGTACAAGTCAGCCGGTATAAAAGCAGGTGTGAGCTTGAATCAGTGTATCCAGTTTTGCTTTTTAAAGTAGCTTAAAAACTGCAGAGGAAAATTTGTGCTTTCAACCTGCATTTAAAAAGGCTACGATGTAACAACTCCTCTCCAGTGATGCCAGGGTTAGGCATTCTCCAGCATTTCTCCTGAGTGGTTAACGCAGCAACACAATTAAAAATGTGTATACACCCACTTCACAATAAAAGAAGTCTCACTGCAGCAGAACTGACAGGAAGAAAACCCCGAGGCTCATCTATAAAAACAGGTTCACGGGAAAAAAAAAAAAAACAAACAATTGGCACGTTTGCCTGAAGCTTCTCCTATCCTTCATCCAAGAGCTGCTTCCTGCGACCATCAGCACTGCAGGATTTATATGGAGTTGCTATTGGCACAGATGAAAATGATGGCAGATGGATACTACAAGAGTTGTGCATTTGCAGCATGAATTGCCTCCTGTATGCAAAGCCACCTAAACATGGACAGGATCCAGCAAGGAGAAAGTAAGACATCTTGCCTTTTCTTCCCAGCAAAGGAGATTTATGACCAGAAGACAGAGACACCGTTCTAAACTATTGCACATCATTATTTCATTTATAAATGACAAGTTAGGAGCTACCTCAGCAGCAGCACAAGCAGCCTATCAATGGCTCAATCTCCATCCTTTTCTCCCTTGGCTACCTATCAGGATGGTGGTGCTGGCGTGGTTTTTAAGGAGAAAAAAAAAAAAGGGAGAAAAGGAGAATTCTGCTTCTACTGTTCCTGTAAAACCTGTCCAGGACAGTCAGTCATAAGAACAGGCAGATTTAATTGTATTATTTCCAGGGGTTTTTTTTATTATTTTACAGATTTATTGTTTTATTTGCAGATTATTTACAGATACAGAATTTCTTTTACTTATTCATTTATTTCCAGCTCTGGCTCAAGAGAGTCAATGTTTTCACTGCACTTAAAAAATATCTTTAAATCAGAATTTTTGTGCTCTCATACACCATCCATGAAGTGACATACAACAATTCCGCCTTCTGCCACTAGAGCGAGCACAAACATTGCTTTTTTCCTTTAGAAAAGGGGCGCTTTGCCCAGCAGTAACATTAGGGCAATTTCCATACAATGCAACCCTTTCAAATCGAAAGGGAACGCTCAAAATAAGATATCTATCTATATATATATAGATATATATATATACAAAAATCTTTCACAAGGGTAATTCTAAGTTAGAGTGTCTGCCCAAAGCAATTTAAAAGGGTTCACTTCCAAACTCTGGGACAATAATATAGGTTTATCCACAGACTAGTCAAAATCAGAATACTTAATGTATTTTACTAAGAAAAAATATTGTTTAAGAAAAAAATAAGGCAAAAGCCTACAATTACTGGATAAATCAGATCGATCCAGACTGAAATACAAAATGGAAAAACCTTGTTTCTGCTGCAGTCAGAAAAAAGGTGATAAACATGGTTTTAAAATGGAAAGATTCAAACTTAAAATATTTCCATTAACACTGAGAAAATATGCAAAGATGAGGAAATTCAAAAACAATTTCCAGCTACATTTTTTAGAGATATAAGAACCTTGTTTAAGTGTCTTTGAAATTTCAAGGACCACATGAATGTACTCTGCAATAATCTAATCAATACATTGTTTTACTCTACTGCTTCTCCTTCCCAGTCTGAAACATTTTTTTTTGACACCAAACATTACAAGGAGCTGACATCAGCCACTCACTACTGTCCCCTCCTCATTACCAAGCACACTACACATCACTTTTCCTCCACAAGCACTCTGTGGCATCAGCAGTTGGGAGCATTTGTCTTGCCAAGAGCTCCACAGTGGAGGAAAGCTTTGTGATTCACCTGGAACATCTTCCAGAGAGACACATGCACAGAAGAGAAGTTGGGCTCTAGGTACACGCAGGAAAAAACATCCTCTGCATGGTTTTGCAGGTTATACACCAAATAAAGGAAAAGACTGTGCTTTTGCTGAGATTTTTCAAGGCTTTGCCTTGCTAGAAAAAAAAAAAAAATCCACAGTGCTCGCAGAAGCATGTCAGTGGTCATAATGGACATACCAATTTTATAATTTATACAGTACAACACTTAGCATCAAACTTAAGTAGCAGCTACAGGTCTCAAGTCTCTCCCAGCTTTGAAAACACTTCTGCCTAATGAAAATCCAAAATTCAGTCTCTTCTACTTTCACAGAATTTCTAAAAATTGTCTGAATACCTGTTTAATTACTTTCAAGTGACCATTTTCAGTGCTGAATCTTCCCACAAGTCTTCAAAATGTCTGTCATGCTCTTGGCTCTGTGGCAGCACCAGTGCACACCCCTCACTACAGGTTAAATGGGCTTGAAATAGTGGCAATACTGACCATCACTTCAGAGAATCACCCCCCCAGAGTTGTTGTTTAGGATAGATTTCCTAAGAAAGAAAACTGCTGGAAGCAGCACGTGCCAAAATATGCTCCAGAAGTATGTCGTCATTAAAGATTGAACTCTCTTACCCCAGAGTTTAATCCAAATCCTATGATATGTCAGAAAACCTCCTGACCCAGGATTGAAATGGGTCAAAGCCTTCTGGCAGACACTTAATTCAATAGGGAACACACCTATTCCGGAATGAGACTTCAGACAAAGCCCTTCAAGGGCTGACAGACCTCTGCTGCCTTTCCCACAGCTCTACAAAGCAAGGAAGCCCTCCCACACCTACCCCAAACCCGCCGGAAAGAGTCCAGGAGCACTTCTGCCTAAAAAAGAGGGGACCAGACCTCCTCATGTGTGAGCCAGTGAAGAAGGGGCAGTCCTGGTGTTCAGATCGTGACGCTCATTATCCAGACCAGCCATGCAGTGAGGATGCACTGAACCGGCCATGGCATGTGTAAATAAGGATATCAGCTTGCACTTCCAAAAGGAGTCACACCAGGAGGCAGAGCCAGCACGCAGGAGCCCAAGAAACAATAAAGTCTCACTGGGAAGAGTGGAGAGAGGGAGGCAGCTAGGGACTGGCATGCAACTGAGAAACTTATTTTTCTGAACATAACGGGCACTGCAATACTGCAGAATTGCCCAGGCATAAAGACACCAGCACCTGGGCAAAGTGCAGCAGCACACCCAATTTCATGTCTCCTTAGTAATCTATGACCTATTAAAAAGGAGTAAATCACAAAGGTACTCCTTCTCTACTGCAGTCCATGTGTGAGGAGTCTTCTGTGATATGGTGCTCTGGCTCACTGCATCTGGCATCCCAGAAAAATAACTCAGGGGTGGGAGTCAGTAAGGAAACCGTGCTGTCCATCCCAGCAGCATACTACAGGTTGCCTCACCTGAGAAATATGCATGGAATGTGTGAGACCAGGACTAACACCAGTAACACAGACCTAAAGGAAGTAGCTTAAGTTAAAAAAGCAAGAGATGTTTTCTGGAAAACACAGACATACCACATCAAAATTGTGAAATCACTACAGCAGATTTCATACAGTTTCTCAGGAAGTTCTGTTAATGGCTAGAGGCAGAGTAGTGGATATTCAGAAGGTAAACAAGAAATAAGACTTTGTTCAGGCTGTAAATTTTGTTCATGTCATCAAAAACGTTACAACGGAAGATGAGAAACTCTTAGGAAAAAAATAAAGGTAACAAAAACCTCTACCAAAGAGAACATATCACAGTGCTTTATGAATCGATGGTGTACCCACACACTGAGTATGTTCTGCTCATTCCTCGCTTCCATTTACAAAATGATTCAGTTGGATTATTCAAGGCACTGATAACAGCTCCTACAAGAAAAGAATGTTAAAGCTGGAAAAAAAGACAGGTCCAATTTTCTGTTGAAGACTGAAGGAGGATATTACAGAAGTCTGCAGAATGTCAGGTGGCATAAAGAGGGGAGCGAGGAGTAGATTAGGACTTGCAACACAAGAAGCGTCCTCCTAAATTATCACACAAAAAGATAAAAACCAAACAAAATGAAACGGTCTTTAAAAACAAAATCAAAAAGAAGAAAAAAACCCACAGTACATAACCAAATCACAGAATGCCATAGGAAACAGACACTCCGGGTCAGCCCTATCTGTATATATTATATACATACATGATAGTCAGGATGCAATCTTCAGCACTGTAAATTCCTAAATGTGCAGTTTGCCTGAAGTTAGAAAACCATAACAGAGGAAGAAAAGCTTGCAGTATGTGCTCCTTCTTACACTCTTCCCTATGTTTTCAGTATCAGCAACTATTAGAGACTGAATACTGGGCTAAACAGACCACTGCCCAGATCCATTACAACTACCATTACTAACTTCTGGTTTTAACTTGCCTTCCTTTCCTGCAGAAAACCCTGGCAACCAAGGACTGGAAGATACAAAATTGTTAATAGAATAGGATGAGATGATTACATGCCATATTAATACATCATTTTTTCCTATAGAAGAATTACAAGAAATAATCTCAAGCGACTGTGAAGAATTTGCCTTGAATTATATCATAATGAAATTTATCTTCTCAGTAGAGTGGAGGTTGATCATTAACAGGGCATTAAAATGTGTACAAAGCATAAAGATTGGTCCTTGTCCCAGGGCACTTTCCACATTAAGTGCTTTAGAGTTTGAGGGCTGCATTGAGGAGCACAGTACTGCTTACCCATGCCTGTAAATTCTAACTCAGTCTTGTGTTTTGCCTGGGGATCCACACTCACAGGGTCATTTATATAGGTTACTGTACACTATGCATATATTAACTTGGTATCACAGTGCTACCCATCATATTGTCTACCAAGAGGCAGCAGAAGACAGCCTTGTCTGTGCCTATAATGTTCTAGAGTCTGAAAGAAGTACCTTGATACAGAATACAGTGAGATGGGCAGGCAGGAGAAAGACCTGCAAGCTCAGAGCTGCGGTGGCTGACTGGGACCACACTGGTTACTGCTATCAGCAGCTCCATCAGGGCCACAGTGCAATGTAAAAATAAAGAGGGGTGGTACAAAACGCTACTGAAGACAAGCAGCCTGTCCTGAGCCGTACTCGCCTCTCTGGAAGGGCACCCCGCTGACACAGTGCAAGGCAACGACCCCACAGTGCTCAATCTCCAAAGGTCGACAAGAGCGTCTAAACACCAAGGCGAGGAGACTGCCTGGCCTCTTATCTAACAATCAGGAGGGATGCAACTGAAAGGAATGCTGCTGCCGCTCCCTTTCCTTCCACTTCAGCAAGGCCTGGCTGCGGCAGGGGTTTCTCCCACCACCTAGAATTTCCTAGAGAGAAACGCCTCGATATCGTGCGGCAATGCTTGTTGATTCCAAATTCACTGCCTCCTCCCAGCCCTGTCAGGAAACCGTGAAGTGGTACTGCTACAGCAAACACTGCAGTACCATGGAGCTGGGAATTGCTCACTGGAATTCCTGCTACACTTTGCCTTCAGCAGCAGAGAAAGGAGCATATAAAGTAACAGCATATTAGAATCAAACACAAAATAATCTGCCTTTACATTTACTTTCTGAGCAGATTTTCACTTAGACATGAAGTATGAATTTTAAAGCAGACAATTACAAGGCAAAATACTCACACAGAGACACACATGGCACAGGATACATATTTCTTTGTCTCCTAGTGGCTGCTTTGGTGCAGCCGCTAGACGTGATGGTTTTTTGAGGGAAAAACTTGAAGATTCGGTACAAACACCTTCAGATTTAAAACTAGCAATTAAATTCCATATTCCATTAATTTTTTCTTTACAAAAGCTTGCTTATAAATCAAGATTGGTGAAACTAAAATGTTGAATGATTTTTTATTTCACCTTCAAATATTAATATATTTTGAAGTTCTGACTAGAAACTGTAACTGGTTTCTTTGAGAATTAACACTCAGGTTAGTCCTCTGAAAAGTCCTGTCCCCATACAGGCAGTAGAGAAGTAAAAATAAATCCTATGTGACCTGCATGAGATGAAGGGGCAATTTACTGAGCTGATTTGTGAGGAGATCTATCATTGCACTCATACAATGCCATATAATTTAATTGATTTAAATTTTGGATCTTCATACTATAAAATTATGTGTAGATTTGAGAGCTCACATTAGTCAGGAACGTCAACTACTTGATGGAAGGACTTAAAAGAGCTTGCAGTGCTTCTTTGAGGCAATTTAAACAAAAAAAAAAGGAAAACCACATTGGCAGGCTTTTTGAACTCTTGTTTTGAGACTTGAAGCTGAGATTTGGACAATGGAAGAAGTTTCCTCACATTCACCAAGAATGTCAATTGATGATGAATTTCATATCTCTTCTCAAGACAGAAAGGGCTTCCAGAGTGCAGCTGCAGTTTAACTCTGGGACAAGGTCTGCCCCCTTCCAGCTCAGGAGCTTGGGTGGAGCAGACAAAAAGCTTAACATATTCCTTTTCCTTTACACAAATGCAGTGACTGGTTCACAAACAGGAGTTTTCCTGAGAAAGACCACGGCTTCAAGCCAAGTAGTAGAGGAATATTTCTGGAGGTGAAGACCACAGTATAGCCCTTGAGTTCTGAATATTATTTCTCCTTTATAAAGCACATAAACAAAATGAATGTGCAGGCTTAACCTGCTGCATTCACTGAATACAATGTTTGTTTCTTGCTTTTGGGAAGTGCATTGTGAGGAAATGATTGTCCTTGTACAGAAGAACTAGGAAAAAAATGCAGTAATCTCCAACTGTCTGTGATCTCATTTTACTTTTTATTTTATTATCTGAACTGGAAAAGGGCAGAAGTAGATTCTGAGTTCAAAAGATACAGGGCCATTTGTGTCTGTCTGAATGTGTCTTCCCCAATGTGGCTATTTACTATTTTTTTTTAGTACTACAACTACTACTGTTTCTTAATGGAGCACGATGGCAGGAAGGATTTGTTATCTTGTTCTAATAAAATCGTATGTGAAAAGTCTTCATCAACCTTGATATTGCCTCTTCTATCTACATACAAACTTTTCTTTTGAAAGAAGTTTTGCAGCACTCTTTAACCTTCCTCCCATCCTCCCTGAAGGGATATAGTTCCCGAGGGTAGAATAACACCAGCTTCTCAATAAATGGCAATGATTTGTGTAAGTTACTTTTAACATTTGGTGCATGTGTGCATGTGAAATACACACATCTGCAAAAAAAAGTCATTTTGCCATCATTTGTACATTAATAAGGTGAACTATTTCAAAAAGAGAATTCCTAACAATGGTTACTTATGAATTATGACTGATTATTTATGTAGTTCACTTTGTTTAAATGGTGTCTGTGTTCTTCACGAGAACAATGCTGTATACAGCTGCTTTATTAATAATGTCACTGGCTCTTTGTTGCTATTTTTACATCTCCATCTTCCTGTTAGGCCATGTAAATAGAGCTGCCTATAATTAGTGGGTACACAGCATTGTTTCACAAGTCTTAGCTGCTACATTAGAATAGGAAGCTTATTACTTCTTTGGGAATAACTTTTATTTTGCCCTATAGTTAAGATACAAAGTCATAAAGTGAAGATATGATGCAGTGGAAAATTCAAAGGAGTATCTGCTATGAAAATCTATTGCTGCATTCTGCATCCATTTAAACAGGAGGAAACCTGTAACTGCTCACTCAAAAAAACCCTTTAGAATCAAAGTACCTTTAATTTCCACAGCTGAAAATCACAAAAATTGATTTTGTACAATACAGAATTTTTTCTTGCTGTGAGGCAGAATCTTCTAGCCATCAAAAGTTGAAACAGTTCCCCTTGCCTAACAAACAGAAGAGAAAATAAGATGATAAAGAGATGAGAAAAGAAGTCTGCATTCAGATCTGTTGTTGTCTGCCTATTTAGAAACTTACTGTACCTCTTGACTACTTCTATATTGAGTCCCAGGTATAATAATCCAACCCTACCTCCTTTTTAGGTAAAGATTAAGGATTTTACAAAGACTGATCCACGTGTTGTAGAAGCACCTCAATGAAAAAATCTTTTTCCTTCTCTGGCAAAATTGCTTTCTTTCCTGAATACACTTTGCATTAACAACGCAGAAGAACTGCATGCCTATAAATATTTAACACTGCATATGCTGTTCTGGAGGCATTTGTGTTCAGAGACTTCACTGTCAGAAAGGACCATTTTGGCCATGTTGCCAATGGTATAAAGATTTCAACTTACAACATGCTTTATGGAAAGAGGTGACACCTTGGCATAGACATTGCAATGATAAAATTCATCTTATCTCTAAAAAAGCTGCCATAATGTCTACTGCTCCCATTGCTGAAAAACTCCAGCCCCACTTCTCATCTGAATTTTTCTGAAGTCAGTTTCCAGTCATGTTGTTTTCCAAAATGTCCATCTGTCACCAATATATCAAAGACAACTTTGAACTAAGCCATATTCAAAACTGTTGACAAGAAACAACTGAACAAGAGACAATCACAAATACGAACACTGCATCTGGCGACAAGCTACATTGGGTTTTCTAATTCTGCTTTATCTTTCTCTTTATTCTTTTTATGGTAGTAGTAGAGAGAATTTACTTTGAAGGAATCAAGAACAAATCCAGAATTAAGTTTTCAGTAGAGGCCTATAAAATTTGTTACCACTGTTTCACAATTAATGCTTTGCAGAGATGTTTAGGGTACTAACGCAACTTTAGGATGAAGAATTATATGCAAGTGAAAATATTAATGTCAAATGAAAAAAATTAATTGGGCAAACAAGAAAAACAACTCTACAGATCAGTCATGCTTTTACAGAACTCCTTTTTCTCAAGATCCGTAACTTTATTTTCAGGGTTCTGAAGAAAAAGGTTCACAAGCCTGAAGGACTTCCCACAGCCTGTCTGCTCTCCATAATAAATACTCAAGCAGTGCATGCAGGACAAAAGAACAAAGTAAAAAGGTCTGTGGGATACCTGACACTCGAAATTCAAACTACCAAAGTCATAAATTAAGTATATATGCCCATGTATTAGGCAGGGTATAATGTTCTCCAACTGCTTCAATGGGTCTTATGTAAACAAAGAACAGAACAATTTGTGACAAATGTCAGCTTTCTAGTGCAAGAAAAAAAGTCTCCAATCAAGGGAAAAAAACCCCACCCTCAACCGATTGGCTTATCCAGATTTAAATATGGGAGCAGAAATGATTTAATGTCCCTCAGGTGTTTGCTCTGCTTTTGTGCCAGAGGTTGCTGCCCTGCAAGGGTGACTGCAGACAAAGCTGCTCCTCAATTAGTGTACTCTAATCTCAGTGTATTCGAGGCAAACAAATCGCTGGCTTGTGGTACCACCATAGGCTAGAATGTGAACTGCAGTGAACAGCAAGGCATGGAGACCTTGTCAGCTGTCTCCATTTAAGAGTTATCAGCCTGAAACCACAACTTCTGTATTTGCCTCCTGTAATGCATAAACACAGAAATGCCAAGAGCTGCTGCTCTCACTGCGTGCACTCATGCTTCACTGTCCCCACAATACAGCTAATATATTTTGGGTTCTCAAGCATTTTTGATTCCATTTCTCCTCTAAATCTGATTTTCCAATACAGCTCCCAGATGTCAGAAAGCTACAAACTACAGGGATTACTATGGATTAGTGAATCTCACATGTGTGAAAGTGTTCAGAGCAATTACACCTCTTAGTGGAAAGGTGTTTCCCATACATTCTCCTTCTAGCTCTTCTGTCAGCATAGCATTTTCCTCTGGGAGACAAGCATGTTGTTAGACCAAAAGCTGGTACAACCCCCAAACATATCTAGCAAAGTGTGCCCATAGTCCTTGCCCAGGTTTGTCCTAAATTTCAGGGAAATCTCCTCAGCACAACATCAAACCATTGGACTGAGATAGCACTGCTTGCTCTCCATCCCATCCAACCTCCGCTCATCCCCTGCACTACAGGAGCTGAGTGAGCAGACCAGGACACCAGCTCTGTCTCAGGGCACGGTCTCATGCACAGACTAAGCTGTGAGAAGGGAGGACAAGGCTACCACAGCATCGACCATTGGCTGATGAGAAAGGCAGATAAATGGAGGGCAGTCACCTTGTCAGACTCCACCACCGAATTTGCTACAGTTTACGAGTCAACCGCCTCTGCAGCGCTCAGGTCACAGCTCATCACGGCTGAGGTGAGGGGAACTGTGGTTGGGTCAGCTGCTGGGTCAGTGCAGGCAGCTGGCAGTACCAATCTCCAAAAATGCAGCAACTGGCTTTGTCAAAGGCTGTCTGCATCTGAGCTGCAGTTTATGAGCAGCAAGTGATGCAGCACACATGCCAAGGTTATGAGGAGGAGACCTCTAGGTAAGGTAGCAATAGCCAAGTTGCTGAGGGGGTACAGGCTGAGTGAGGGTGTGCTCTGCACTTGCTTTGGGGGGAAAAACATACTAAACATCTTTTCACACAAGCTTTTTGAATGAAAAACCTTCATATCACTATGCAAGCTTACAGCTTTCCCTTCCCACCCCAATGGTTCTTCTAAAAAACCCAAGCCTTTTCCTGTAGTGTTGTTTATATTCTACCATCCCAATATACACAACCAACTAAATTGTATTTACTTAGCTAACTTCCACACCTTTTCCCTTGTCTATTTCCTCAGATTTGGATAACAGCTTTCTTCTGCTCAATATTTTCTTCCCTAGACTGACAATAGTGCAGATACAATAAAGAGGTGTTACCAGCCTTTTGTTCAAGTGCTCTTTGTTGAGTATTTCAGCTATTTACTGCCCCCTCAGAAGTTCCTGTTTTCCCACTGAGGGGGGAAGGGAAAGCCTGTATAATGACATGGCAGCTTTTTGTTCAAAAAGTCTATGTGCAGTCAGAGATACTTAGCACATTTTCCCTGCAAAACCTGATATAACTAGTTTCAAATCAAAAAAGGAAAATTCTTTAAAAAAAAGTATATATATATATAGTGACTAAAAAAGTAGTACTTTGCAGATACCCCTTTCTTCAAGCTATGAATTATTGCTATATCAAAATGCCCACATCCACAACACTGAAAACTCAGCCCACTATGATGAAACGTGCACAAACACACATGCACATAATGTAACCTCCTACTGCCAACAATATTGCAGGTCTTAGCACATAAAACCAAGAAACCAAAAAGGAATTAGGGCACTGAAAGACATCACAAGCTGGGAGCTTTGCTAGTTCACACGAAGGGAAAAGGAAGAACACAGCATGCATAGCAATTTGTCTTTGATACAGGAAAAGGCATATATTGTTTGATAATCCAGTGATAAGGCAGGACAGCTATGGGACAAACCCATTTGTTGTACTGAATAAACACATTTAGATTGATATTTGTGATGCTGAGCTGTTCTGACACATAGGATTTAATAGAATCACAATGTGGACGTAAAAAAAAGGACCAGCGTTTCATTACAAAATAAGCTCTCTCCTGGTACTGTGGGATATTTGACTATAGGAAGCTTTAAAGAAATACATAAATTAAGACAATTCAGTTATAAAAGAGCATGTCCAAGCAATGGATCTGAACAGCTTCCCCTTTCATCATCTATCAGCTACACTGTTCAAGCCAGAGAAACTGCGCACATGAAACAGCTAGCATGACAGTGCTTTTAGGAATTTTTTGGGTAATCTTGTTACTTAAAAGTGCCTTCTATTTTCACAAAGTCAATTTTAGCACAACACAAAAGGTCAACACAAAAATGGTAAAAACAGTTAATAAGGCTCCTCCTAATCCAAATCTAATCCGACAGTAAATGCTCCACGCAGGAATATTGGAGAGGAAAGGTCTTAAGGGAGGTGATCTCTTTAATCAGACTAATCCATGGCCCTGGCAGAAGAAACCAGTGGGGAAAGTCTCTGGGCATACCCTTTTCCTTAGTGCTGAACGGAAGCAACAACAGAGCCGCCCTTACCCAATGCTAACAAGTGGGTAGGAAACGACTATCGGAAAGGAGCTGCTGGTCTTTAAGAGTCTGACAAACAATGTCAGTGCTCATTAGAGCACACAGACTTCACGGTAGGTTGGCTTTCATGTTCTTTTCATTTCATGTACAGATATGTCGGGATGACTGAAGCCAATGGGAAATTCTCAACAGGTTTTAATAGCATCAAGAACTGATTCATTATAAACTTCTCTTCATAACAATATTGTTTGTGTACATTAGATCTTAATCTGATTTTGTACCCATCAACTCCTCCTATCTGCACCAGTTCTCAGGGTCTTCTTGCTTGTGTCCATTGTCTATGTAACACATGTAATCTACAAAACCAGCAACCAACATAGTCAAAATTAAGTGTTCTTTTTAAATTCACTTCTCCACCATCTTTTTTTAACTGAGACCTAAATTGAAGAGGCATTTAGAAATGAAGGTCAGTTTTTAGAGTGAAAATTACTTCAGGCATAGTTGGTGTGGGTTGGGGTTTTTTGGGGGGTGGGGGATTTTTTGTTTGGTTTGTGTTTTTCGTGGGGTGGGGGATTTTTTGTTTGGTTTGTGTTTTTTTTTTTCCCCTGAGATTAGCATTCTACCATACAGCTTAATAAGAAAGTGAAAATTAGATGTAACCAAGCCTAGAGAATTCCTTCTCATTTATCATGGTGTACTCAGTTTAATTTTAACTTGAGCTGGCAAAACACTTTACAAGAGACCCCATCTCACCTTTAACACATTATCTTGACTTGCTTACTTCAGGCAAACATTTGCTAGATAGTTGTCTGTTACTGCATAAAGAGAATGTCAAGTTCTTTGTACAAGCGTCTGGTCACGTTTCATGATGGCCAAAGTCTAGGAAGAAATCCCCAGTTTGAAAAAACTGCTTGGAAACCTCATTCTCCTGGCTAAGGTTCCTACCATTTTTGCTGGGAAGTTAAACAGAGAAAATCCTTTCAATATACCGAATGGAACAATGAAATTGTACCTAGTAACATATAAGCTGTTTATCACTGTTCCACTCATGGCTTCCACTCAAGTTTCACCATTCAATTACAGTTCCATAGGTCTGTATCATATGTTCAAGTTTAGTTTTATACATCTTTACATGGATATTTCATATTTCAAACAGAAAACACACCACAAGAGGAGCCATCTCTTCAAGCAGATCATTACTTTCCTCTTGCACACTGCCTTTTAAGTCCGACCAATATAAGAATGTACTCAAAAGAGTAAAATAAGGATTGCGGTTTTTCCAAAACGAAATATATTAGTTTCCCAATGACAACTCTCTTTCTGTCAAGTATGAATTTTATTTGGCATCCAAGCTCATTCCCATGCATTAGGAGAAATAAAAAGAACACTGATTAATGTATTGATTTCTACTGTGCTGTATCTTAGTAACAGCACGGGGAAAGGGAAATATTTTCATCTTGGAGGTCAACTGGCAACCCACAATAACTGTTGTGACTGTACTGCACAGTCCAATGAACATGGCTTATGCACATAGAGAGGCTTTGAAACATCAATCAGAAATTCCAACTGAGATCTTGCTTTTCCATGCATCCTGAATCTCTTCTATTGAAGAGCTTTTCAGCCTTTTTCTAAAAATCTTTCCTTAAGGTGATCATAAGATTGTGGTAGGTCTCAAAATATCCAGCTCTGTCCAGCTTGTTTTATGCCTTTTGTTTTAAAAACATTTAAACATTAAAAACATTCTGGAAGAATGCAAGAACTAAACATGTCACAATATTCACCAACAACCTCCTAAATCACTGTATCACTACCAGTATTTCTAATACTGTTCTAAAAGACTGGTATTTTTCATAGTTTTGTCCACCTACAGCTTTATGAAACCATTAAAGATGGATGTGTGAAAATGAGCAGAGCCTGTTCTTTCAGTTGCCCAACACCTCCTCTCTTAAAACAACATTTTGCCAACTTCTTAATGTAGGAGCTGCATTTTCTATGTTGATTTTCTCTGTCAAGTCTGAAAAAGAGCAGATGAAAATCATGCAAAGCAGGCCTTCGGCAAGTTGCCCTGAGCTGCTGGACAAGAGGGCTTGAAGAAATGAGGCTGGGAGACAACAAAACCAAACTCACCACAGAATAGAGATGGAAAATTAGGACTTGGGACAGAGGCAGAGGGGTGGATGAGAGAGAGACAAACACACTGAAATACTTGCAGCTAAGTGTGCAACACTTCCAGAAACGAGTTCTTCACACATCTTAATTCTATCCTTAGTTAAGAATACATTATGGTATAGTCCGTAATTACCTGACTACACACTTTCCCCTTCTCCACACCACCACTGGCATGCAGCAACAGAAGGGAAAGCCTCCTTTAGATCTAATGCCTTCCCTTATTTTGCTTTCTGCCTGTTTACTTCTGTGGCCTGCAGACCTGCAACTTAGCTTTGCATCTGCTTGGGCTCTTTAAAAACAGTGTGTTATCTGTATTGTCCCACAAGTTGACCAATAAACTATTAAACACATCTCTGTGAGATAGAGTAGTACGGTATCCCAGTTTTAGACGGTGCACTAAAATGAAGATCAAAAGCCAATTCTCACCAAATTTCTGGAAAACTCTTTTCCAACAGAATATTGCACTGCGTTTTGCATCTTTAGAACATAGCTCTGACTTTCAGACACACCTGAGAGTAACTGTTTTTCTGCAACTCAGACCCAAAACTGGGGATTGAGAAAACAAGGAGTAGAGTGAACACAATGAAATGTAGGGCTTACTTGCCTTGTCTAGCATTCCACAGGAACACTGCGTTGCAAGCAGAAGATAAAATCAAATTTTCCAAGGAAGCAATTAGCCAGGAGACCATCCTCTCCCTTTGAATAATCCCTTTCCTTACTCACAACATGACTTCCTCCAATGCTGTGTGCACAATATCCTAGTCATGCCTAGAAAAACTCTTCTGTGCAAGAGAGAAGTTTCTTGATAAAAATAACATGATCAAGCAGGTTTTGACTGGATTCCAGTACCTGCACACAATTCAATATCAAACCAACACTGCCAGGGTAAAACTAATTTTGACGCTTCTTAATTTCAAAGACCTTAATAACATAATAATGTTTTTTAATTGTTTATTAAGTGCCTATACACATGCAAGCTCTTTGAAACAGCACACGGGGTTACAGATAGCAATGTACCTCACAGTTTACAAATTAAACTACAACCAAATCAGTGCTGACATTTTTTGGTGTTTTTTTCCCCACTAAGGATTGAATTATAGCACCACTCTTCTCAGTATGTATCACACTTGTGTCCTGAACCTGAAAAGGACAATTGTGCATTTGTTTATGCCTTCCAACCTACAGCAGTAGTAACAGGCATCCACCATGGACTCACCTTCTCCTCACCTGATCCTTGTCAGTCTGCCCTACAGTGGCTGTCTCTGGCTGGGCACAACCAAAGCTGATGTTATCAGCTGAAGTGTAATTTTAAAGACACATTGTAGAGGTTTTCCTTTTGTTAAAAGGCTTTTTTTTAACCTGTTCCCCTGTCCCCCAGTGCTGAATTCTTGCCTGCAACACTCTATCTCCATTTTTAAGTTTCACCTACAGCTCCTCATACTTGTCTCAAAACTGTGCTGCCCCATTCAGCTATTACCTGCTATAGGAGCTGAAGCTCTTTGGAATAGCATTATTGTTGAAAGTAGAGAACATATGCTAAAATATATATTAAAGGGACTCTCTCTTGTAAACGTTATACACACATACAGGAAAAAAGATAAAGAAAAAAAAGGAAAAAAAAGGGAGCCTGTTAGCAGCTGCATAACTTCGAGGCTAAATAAATGGCTCTGTGCAGAAACAGTGTCACTTTGAATATATTTAAATTCAGGCCTGGACATAGCGGTCATATTTAAAGTGGATGGATGATACAAGCTGTTGTTATTTTCGGGTATGAAACAGAGGTTCTTGACAGATTTCCTTTCAAGCTGTGCACATTAGGCTACCAGTTAAACACAAGAAGCAATTACCAGGGTATATGATCAGAGAAACTGCTTTTCCCACATGGCCTCTTTCCAGGGTCCTACTCTGGATGTTCCCGATTTTTTTGTTCTTCCTAACTAGATTAGGATATATCCAGAGACTGACACCTTACTGATTATTACCATGCTTACTTAGTTCATCTCAGTTCTACAAAATCTGATTTAGGACATCTTAAATCAGACCAGAAACATTGTGGCTGGCCAGAACAAACTGCTCAGACAACATATCTCTAACAATACCAATTTGTTGAAACTAGTTTTGTTTTGCTCTGAAGATTTTTCTCTCAGCAAACCTGTGGTTGCATCAGTGTCATCTGCACACCCATACCTTGCAAAAAGGGTCAGTGTAAACACCCAGTATTGCGCTCTAGCTTGGCAAAAATGCAGTCACACCCAGGACTGATCCAAGCCTGTGCAGTGAAGAGGTCTGGCAAAGCCAGGGTACAGTATTAATGAGTGTAGAACCAAGAGCTCAGCCTCTTTAAGTTTATTAACATAAGCCTAACACCAAACTTTGCTTGGACCAGACCCAGCTGCCACTGAAAGCAGTGACTTGATTCTTTCCTTACTCAGACCCTCCTTCACTGGAGTTTTAAGAGCCTTATACCTGATCTGGTCCTTTCAGAGGCAGGTGAATTAGTGCCAGCAGCTTCCATGGGAACTGGCTCAGGCCACGGGAACAGAACTACCTTGCCAAAGGCCTGATGGATGCTAAAATGTATTTGCTATTTGACCCTAGGAAAAAAAAAAAAAAGGGGCTAGGTCCTCTCTGCAAGGACACACTTACTGCGGTTTTTCTGGAATTCAAAGGGGGAAAAGTGTGGAAATACCACACAATACAATATGTACTTTATCCAAAATAAAATGAAGCTAAAACCCATATATACATATATATATATATATATATATGTATGTATGTATGTGTGTATATGCATGTATATATATATGTATCCATATTTATATATGCATGACCATTATAAACTAAATATATGGCACTGTTATTCCCAGCAGAGAGCAGGAAAGAACAGTAGCCTGAACGAGAAGGCAATCAACAAACAAGAACAACATATCATCATTCCCTCCACACTTCCCATTCTGAAGGGTTCAGAGTCCCCAGGAGAATTTTTCTGTGGTTTTGGGAATCCAATTTTTAAGAACCTTTGAGCCACCACTGCTCCAACCCTGCCTGTTGGTGCTACACAGGCCGTTCATAGCACAGAACAGAGCAGACACATCAACAGGCTCCCCAGGTACACAGGAGCGTTCCCATCCAAAGGGCAGGGAGTAAAAGGCATCCGCTTTTGCTGGAGAAGCAGCATTTTGTTAACAAACCTAAAATGTATTTGCTATTTGACCCTAGGAAAAAAAAAAAAAAAGGGGCTAGGTCCTCTCTGCAAGGACACACTTACTGCGGTTTTTCTGGAATTCAAAGGGGGAAAAGTGTGGAAATACCACACAATACAATATGTACTTTATCCAAAATAAAATGAAGCTAAAATACATATATACATATATATATATATATATATATGTATGTATGTATGTGTGTATATGCATGTATATATATATGTATCCATATTTATATATGCATGACCATTATAAACTAAATATATGGCACTGTTATTCCCAGCAGAGAGCAGGAAAGAACAGTAGCCTGAACGAGAAGGCAATCAACAAACAAGAACAACATATCATCATTCCCTCCACACTTCCCATTCTGAAGGGTTCAGAGTCCCCAGGAGAATTTTTCTGTGGTTTTGGGAATCCAATTTTTAAGAACCTTTGAGCCACCACTGCTCCAACCCTGCCTGTTGGTGCTACACAGGCCGTTCATAGCACAGAACAGAGCAGACACATCAACAGGCTCCCCAGGTACACAGGAGCGTTCCCATCCAAAGGGCAGGGAGTAAAAGGCATCCGCTTTTGCTGGAGAAGCAGCATTTTGTTAACAAACTCAGAAACCTGGGGGCCATTAATGATTTTGCAAGAATTCTGTGTGACCCTTAGACAACTTCTTTCTGTGCTCTTTTCCCACTTGCATTCTTACTACACTGACAACAAATACACCTGTTCATCATACACTGCATGGAAAACAGGGGTTTTTAGATAGGCATACACTACTTCAAGACCCTCTAATCTGAGGTCTTAACAGTGTATAATAAATAATTTCAAACAGAAAGCAGG
>NW_008238330.1:12926642-12932696 GCF_000691975.1 Corvus brachyrhynchos
GCAGAAAAAGAGAATATAACACAGTGGGAGAAAAAAAGTTCCAACTGAACAACAAACCAACAACCACAAAGAAAAGGGACACAGACAAATCCAGGACCTGAATTAATTTTAGGGCAAAATGCACCATCATCAGGTATCTGGCAATACCACTGTCTTCACAAGCAACTCAGTTCCCATAGTACTATTACCCAGGGATGTGGGATTCCTGGGGCACAGCTGGAAAATGGCAATTTTCAGGGATGCAGTCACAGTTTCTTTGCAAGGATATTGTCGACCTTTGTCCTCAGACCATGATGGTTTTAGCCTCAGCATTTACCCTCATGACTCACACCCAGCCACAGCACCATGCTAAAGATAAGCACCTAGGAAGCTCTGCCTATTCCATTAGGAATAATGGGAGGACTGCACATTTCACTATCATACAGACATAGGCTGCTGAAGCCCAAAAAGATTATTTAAAATTAGGTTTGTGTGCATAAGAATTTTTGCAGGTACCAAAAAAAAAAAAAATTTCTAGAGTTTGGGAGGGGAAGGGAGAAGGATTTATATCATATTCACTATCCACCCAAGAACAAAGGTGATGTTTAAGTATGACTTTAAAGCATTTTTCTCATGAAGAGATAATGACATTTCATATATGTTCTATGCTAACTCTGACGTATTGAGAATATTTTGTATTTTTGACCTTTGGTAAAATATCTTCATTCAGTTTAAGAGGCATTTTCACCCTCCTACTGCGTCAGCCCTTCTATCATCTCTTGGAGCACGTTCAAAAGGTTCTGTTTTCTTGTGTCTCCCAAACAGTTCTCTCTCCCAAGGAAACACCCTGATCTTGTCCAGGAAACCAAAGCCCTTAAAGAAAACAGAACTTCAAATAACTATATGATCCTAAAGGAAGATGGAAATCATATAGATGTGTGTATTCACTACACTAAGAACAGTTAAGGGTTAGGAGTGGAACAACAGCACCTAAAAAAGGCAGAACTGAAACCTGACTTCAGCGAGAGTTTTGTCTGATCAAGAGCAAAGGAGAGAGCTGAGACCTTACATTGTGTGTTTTCTTATTCATGCATAGGAACATGAAGCTGCTGGATGAAGTGACTGACTAGTCACTGCAGAACTTGTATTTTTTCCATTCAGTAATTCAAAGTGAATAATTTTAAGGTTGTGCTTGTGTACATCTCCTCTAGGCAAAGCACTTGTTCAACACATCAGGAGGTAGCTCAGTGTTGTCAACTTCTTGCAAGCAGACATGCTATGACTGGAGGAAAAATCACATTATAAGAAAAAAGAAAAAAATCTCCACTGTTCCTGAAAGAAGAGAAAATCTTGCTGTTACTCAGGTGAGGAAAGGGGCTGTGTGGAACTCTCTCTATGCTTCTGAGGGCTGTTCCAAGAAACGGGAGGGCAGGAGGAAGATGGTATCTATACACAAAACTTTGAACTGCAGTCAGAGGGGGCATAAGACTAAAAGAAAAAGCGAAATGCAAGAAGAGTTTTAAGTAAAATTTTTGTCTTTTAGCTTTTCCACAGTAGACCATCCCCCCTGTATTACTTCTATTTTTCTTAACATTTATGTGATTTTATTGCTGACTTAATTCAACACTTGAATATCTGTAGATGAGTTTGATGCATCTTTCAGCAAAAAGAAAAAGATGAAAAGTCTATTGAACAAACACTTGCAGACATCCAGTTGTTCTGGTTTTGACAGCCTCAATATCTTAGATCTGGCATAACTCTCAATATCTATTTAATACTGTCAGGCTCACCAGTCTACTAGACTAAAAAAATTCAACAATATTTCCTTTATGAATTAAACTTCCAAAGGTCTAACATTTGAAAAAGAATAATGAAACAGTGATCAAAATTATTTTTATTGTCCAGAAATATAAATTTGAACTGCAAATTTATGTGGTGCTAATAAAGTAAATAACTTTCTATCAGGCTTCTATTTCAAGTATATTTTATTCTGGGCATTTCAAAGAATAATGTGCATAGAACAGCATAAAGAAATGCAACTGTAATTACAATTTACTAAAATTTACACCATCACAAGACCTCACATGCAGCAGCAGCATAATAACCTTCTTTCCAAGCTATGTAAGTATTTGTTTTTGTCAAGGTCAAATAGCCATCACAAGCCTCAAAAGCACAAGTTTTACAAGAGACTGCATCTAGCAACACACTGGTGTGAAGCAACAACCTGAAGAGATCAATGTCATCCTGCTAGAAAGTAAATATTTTTATAACTACACCCATAGCAACCACAAAACTCTCCACTTCCCAAAGTGATCCATAGTGCTTGACTTGAGAAGCTGATTTAAAGCTCTGAGAAGGTATCAGTAGCCATCATTTTTCTTGGCCATAAAAGTCCCAGGAAGATAAATGTAGCTTTTCTGGGCCATCATTTTACAGAAAAGAAACACTCAAAAGATCTCTAGAAATCACTACACTTGCTCATTTTGAAACGGTAAATCCTCCAGGGGGACTGGTGGTGCTACACTGTAGGAATCAGTATCAATTATTTCATATGATGTATTTTTACTTCAGTGTCAACCCAGGCAATTGACATCTCATTTTCTCATCTAAAGACCTTCTGTAACACCACTTATATCTTCTATACTACTTTTCACCAATGGACCTCAGTGTGCCTTACAAAGATTAGCACACATACTCCATGAATGAACGAGACATTCTGAGAAGTTAGAGAGGTGCAGATAAATTAATTTGCAATAGTCAATGGCCAACTAAGGCCAGTAAATCCAAATTTCCAGAGTAGGAAGCCCCTGCACTGTCCAGCAAGCACCACTACTTCTGTATATAAATGCTTTGGATAAGCTTCCATGCACCAAAATTGCATTTTATGCCAGTTTCCAAAGACCTCCCCAAAACCCAGTGGCATTTTCTGTTTTGCTCTTTCCACTGAAATAAACTGACCCCAGTTCTTTCCAAGTGAGAGGCAGGAAACCTTGCACCTGCTCTGGTTACAGAGGCAGACGTCAAAGGCAATGGAAATCTGTCAGCACCAGGTAATTTAGCCTACACTTCAGGCTGTATTTCTGAGTTCATTCATTCTAGATGTGTGCAGTGCTAGACCAAAAGGCATTACAGAATTAAGCTGAACCAGGTTTGAGTACATAACTCTATTACTGCTGAATATGCACAGTCAGCCTCATCCCACATTTACACAGGCTCTAAAGCAGCTACAAAGGGACATATAATACCTGATCCATCATAAAACCTGTCTTTCTAAAGCTAACTCATTTTGAACAAATTTGAAACAACAGACTGAGTTAATAGCAGACCACTGCTTTGCAGCACTACAAAGAATCCCTTAGTAGGAACTGTTAAGCTGAATTTACTGTGCCATTAAACCACAGTCTCAGTGCAGATGTAGGCTGGTTACCAGCACACATGGAAATCCACACAGCAGTAAATTCGTCTTCACAGTATGCAAATTAGGGAAGTGGGAGCAAAACCTGATCAAGATCCTTCATTTAAGGGGATGGAATATTTAATTTATGTGGTAACTTTCTGCTTTTCCATTCTCTTTGGTCAAAGAATAACACAGGTTTGCCCTTTGTCTACACAGAGAAGAGAGCTCCAGTTTCAGAGACAGGAGACACGGACTGAACCCCTCTTGCACATCACTGACTGACAGCAGCAAAACTAAAGTATTTATGCAGCCCCACAGTGCAAACTCTCAGAGCATGTAGCACCATTGTTTAACACCCCTAGCTCAGCTTTAACATGGACATGGGATCTGGCAAATGAGTAGCTGTACCAATAGCAGATATTACTAAAAACAGGCCTCTTCCCTGTCCATGTCACAGGTGTCCCAGAGAAGGGACACCAGAAGCAAAGCAGCTGTGCTTCAGAACTCAGTGCTTAGATTGGAAAAGATCTACCATTCTGCAAGCTCCTGATACTGAATTACATGCTGGTCTTACTGACAGGTTTGTACATCCTTAGCAGAAGGATTGTGCTATGAGCTGGGGGATCAGTACTGAGGGTCAGAAATATCCTAAAGGGTCAGTTTGTGCAAGCAAGGCACAGCAATTGGAACAAGCTGGTTTAGGGTGCACAACTCCAATACCACTGAATATGCACAGCAAATTTTGAAACAGAGATCTTGGGATCTCTAGTCATGCTCTGTTAAAGCACATTTTCTCTCAGAAAAAAAAAAAAAGAACATACCGAACTGGTAGAAAATGTTTGACCAAAACCCAATGCCAAATATATATATATTTGATTTCAGTAACTGGGGTTCTTTCAGCTAATTCAATATCAAGGTCTTAACTGATATATTTTTTTTCAATTTCAGAGCAGAACAGCTACTCTAGCTGCTTTGAAATAAGTGGAGTTAAGAACTAGAAGTATTTCCTTAAAGGCACTACCTATCAATACTCTGCTTCTGTAGGACCTGCCCTACTGCTTTCAGCTTCATATCAGCACTGTACTCTGTTCTCCCAAATACACCATCACAAAACAGTAAAAGTTGATCTACATTAGAGACTTTCGTCAGCTCCTTCGAGTTGGCCAGAAACTGCTCATCTTCACATTTTATAATTACTCCAGGAGCTAGGAATGGCTGAGAGGAAACAAAATCCCCCCTAAAAAGCATCACCACTGCTTAGAAAGGTAAGCTGCACAACAACACCTGTCAACACAAACTAAAAAGTACACTTCCAACAAAGTAAGCAAGAGCCTGTCTGTGCCCTGTGGCCATGTAGCTCAATGTGAGTATAGCTGATCCAGTATTCACAGCCAGGATGAATATGACATTCCAGCAGGGCTTGGGAAAAGCCTTGGGCACCTTTGTAACAATCTACAGTGGGATCACTCTTCAGATAAAGTACAAGAAAAGTACATAACTCTGTTGCAATTACTAACTGAAAAGGAGTGGAAAAGAAAGCAGCTATTCTTTCAACAACTTGTTTATTCACAGATCTACCACAGCTTTGACAGTGCATCTCCTGTAACAGCCAAAACAAGCCTACAATCTACTAAAGATCGACAGAATTCCCAAGGACAGTGGCACACAAGGTACCAGCTGGTAGCAGGCTCTGACTTCACAGCCTCATCACTATTTGCCTGCACAGCAATCTGGCATCTCAAAGTGCATCCTAGCTGTTCCTGCCAGAGGTCCTACATCACACATCAGCCTGAAGCTTTGCTTGGTTATTTTAACTTTGAAGTCAGCAAAACCAACAGCCATTCCACTCCTCTGGTGAAGCACAATGTTTTCAAGCCCTGAAAATGAATGTGGTCAGATAAGTCAATCCTTCAAGCTTCAGCACAACAAAAACTTCACACAGGAAACTCAGAAAGTTAGCTGGGGCAGCCAGCTCTTTTAGATCCTTAATTGTTAGTAGTGTAGATGAGTGGAATAAAACACATCCTTTTTAAGAGAATATGCTGAGTATCTGTTGCTCAACACACCGAGGACACACAGGCCTGCAGAGGGATCCCAGCGTTGTGTTCAACACCTACCACTAAGGCAAGTGACCGAATTCAGCACTGCCTGGCCCTGTGCACGTTCGTTTACACCTTATAGACTATCTGCAAAACCCAAAATCACTACCAAACCCAAACGGTGTCAGTTCACCTCCCACTCCGCACAGGTGTATCTAAGCACTAAGGGCATAAGGAAAGGTTTTTTATTGACCTAGGAAACAAAGATAAGTTGTTTAATTAACTCTCACATCGTGACTATTTGTGAGCTATGAAAGTGCAAAGCATACACAACCAATGTGCTTACAGAAGAGTCTCCAAAACTCAGTTCCCGGTCTGACAAAACTCGTCTTTCCGCTACGGGATGTGATGATACTGCAGATGCTACGGGACAGACCGCGCGTGCCCTACGCTACTTTTCCAGTTGTCGATAGTTTCCAGGCGGGAGGTTTGTGCCCCCGCCGTAGAGCCGCCCTTGCCTCCCTGGGCTCGTCCTTTCCCCGCACTTCACCTGCGGGGACGGACCCTCCGCGGCCGCACCGGGTGATGCACTGAGGGGGAACACCCCAATCCCTTACCCCAGCGGTGGCCGTGTGCCCG
>NW_008238330.1:12932999-12955167 GCF_000691975.1 Corvus brachyrhynchos
CCGCGGGGCGGAACCCGGCGCTGGTGGTGCGGGGCGTCCCGAGCACTAGGGAAGGAGGGTCAAAGCGGGCCCCCTCTGAAAACCATCTCCTGACCTCCCGGACTATTATACACTTGGGATCCCGTCTGCTTCCAGTACAGCCGAGAAGCCAAGCTGAGCCACCGTTCTCTGTGCTACAACCCCATGGGCGAGCACGGTTTGGAAGGTCCATGCGCCTGCCGTCACCGTCCCTTCAGACTGTCACCCCTGGCTCCTTGGGCAGCAAACGCTGGCAGGAGCAGTGCTGGTGGCTGTCCCCACTGGCTGCCATCGCTCGGGAGAGGAACCACCGCAAAGGGCCGCGGGCAAGGAACGAGTCTAGGAGATAACACAGCACTGTCAGAGCTGGAAATGGGGGTTTTGCTGGGGTCTGCCAAATAACCAAGAGACTGAACAATACAAAATACTTTTAAAAGCCATAAAAATTACTGGAAATGTAAAGTATGAAGTCATGGTTGACCTACTACCTGACAATGTTGAACTGTTCCTTAAGCTATATTTTTTAGTACTCCAGTCTGAAAAGACATATTTTTTAAAAAGCCCGAACGTTTCTGGATCATTTAAGAGCTTCCAAAAAGGTCTTCCATCCCACAAAAACTATGGGGTTTCAACAATACGCGAGCAGGTTGTAGTTATTTTCAACGTTCAGGAACTCTAATTAGCAAAGGATTTGCATGTGGCAGTTCAGTAAAAATGAAGTGTTTTCCACATGTCTGGTAGCTATTGTCCTTGAATTGTTTACTGCTGCTCTCCTACTGGATAACAAAGGCTCGATTTGTGGTATTACTTTCCAGCAAGGGATTGAAGCAGCTGGGGAGGGAGGAGGAGGAGGATGGGAGAGTTTCTCCCAGAAATACAGGAAACATGAGTTACCCAAAGGAACTGTTCTTGTGCATTACTGTGCCTCCCCTCACAGTGTGTGTCACAGTACAGGCTCCATGGGCTTCTTGGAATGTGTGTCTTGGCTCAGGCTCTGTGGAGCCTCCGTGCCCTCTAAGCTCTGATTATGAGAAGAAGTGAATTCTGATTAGGGAAAAGATATGCAATTTGGTGAAGGCTTTCAGTGTAAATGTTTTAGACACTGGTGATTTTTTTATTTAAGATGGCAGAAGAAATGTGGCAGAGTTTTGCAAGCATGAACTGCAGGTCATCAGAACACGATGCCAGCCACTCGACATGATTATAAGATATACAGATAGCATCTTTTTTTTTTTTTTTTGGTGAGGAAAAAAAGACCATTAGTAAACCACACACTCAAACCGCTTAACACAACTTCTTAACCATGAAACAAGGAATTTTACACTTTTTGACAAATAATTTTTTTGGAGACATTAACAGCATTCTGTACTTTTTGTGTTCCTGTTGTATCCCTTTCTATTAAATAAGAGTTGATATTTTGAAGGAACAGAACACACCTGTGCACTGGTCTGTTTAGAGGCCTGCTTCAACTGTCTTGCAAATAAAAAGTGCTTTATCTGATTGTTCAGCACTGCCAAGGTTCCTTCCAATGCCAGAGCTACTTTGCCATGCCCCTGCTGCTGTTTGTGAGGACCCATTGTAACAGCATCGATTTTCCCCTCTGACAGATTCCTGTCTTTTCAGTTTTCCACCTAGAAGATCAGTAAGTAAAAGTGAGGAAATGTGGGGCTAAAATTCATGCCACTAGCAAAATTAACACTAATTTCAAAGTTGTTTGAGCCATTCACATCACTTCCCTTCTGAGAGCTGATTTATTTTACACTGGATGCTTATTCTCACCATGTTTCCAGGATGTTATTCGGTGGTCACAGTGTTCATGCATAATTCTAAAACTCTTAATTTATTTTGCTCCCAAAACTCTTAAGGGTCAGTGTTGGTTTTCTGTCAACCATCAGAATAAGAGCAATAAATTCCTTTGCTTTTGGTCTGCACATCTGTTGTTTGAGCATCCCAGCTCCTGTAAGGGAAAAAGAAAAGTAAAATAAAAACACAGATAGGGAACCAATTGTTTTCTGCTTCAACTATATTAATATATTGTCAGCTTTCAATGTCTGTTCTAGAGGTCTAGTATCATGATTAATTCAACAAGAATTGGAGGGCTACACTTGTGGGCAATTTCTCTGTACACTGGCTGCCATTCTGACTTCCCTAGTTAGCATATTTTTCTCCAGCAAACCTGTTCAAAGAATGAGTTTCACTAAAAAATGAGTAAACACTCCAGAAGCTTTTCTGTATCTGATATTCCTGGAAGCAAATTTCATTCTTTAACTTGACAACATAATACTTGACATTTTGAATGTTAATTATGAGGCTCTAATTTTTTTGTTTTGCATCCTTGCACTGAGGGCTAGAACTGGAAAGCCTTCAGGGACCAGCTGAGCCTAGCTAGATTTTTTACACGTAGATAGCATCAGAAAGAAAATAATTGAATGCTTCTGCTTGAACAATCAACCTTTTATTACAGAACTACCAAGAGAGAATAAGGTGGCCCATTTTCTGTATTTTAAATTAACCTTTCAAGGGAAGGATTGGCAAGGCTTTTAAACACCAGTCAAGATTGTAACCTCTTGTTTGTCAACTACTATAAGGAAGTAAATTCTGATTAGGAAAAATATGCAATTATGTGAAGCCTTTCAATGTAAATGTTTTAGAAAAAGCAGAATAGTGGATACAAGTATTATCAGGTTTCTCAGTAAAGGGATTATTCCTGAACGTCTCAATATCTAATTAACAGATTCTTCCATTTAAGCTGTTTTTATTCTCAAATCCTGAGGTATCAACATTTTTGACATTACTGATTGAGCTCTCTAGAACTACTTTCTCAGCAACAATCTGGCCAGCTGGAAGTGCTAATTAAAGTAGACTCACAGGCCCAAGGAGGGGAGCTCACTGGAATTTCCTGAACTCTTTTTCTGGTTTTCAAATACAGCTTCCCTCCTCCTTTCCAAATCCTAGAATTTTTGAATGTCAAACTTACTCAGACTTTTTTTAGGTAAGTGAAACACATTAACATATAAAAGATGATTGAGTTTTTTCAGTGGTTATCAGCAGGTTTCAGTCCAAACAACAAACTTTCTGTATTTAAACCACCTAGAAGTGAACTAAGAAAGATAAGGGAACTTATTATGAAGAGAGCAGGAAAGGAACTGTACTTTCCGTGAAACCCAGGTCTCACACAAGGAACGGGGATTCATGTCGGATGTCCAGGACAAATATTCTCACCCTTGACATCCTACTGTGCTAATCTGAGGATGAGGTATTTTTAGTTAGCATTAAATCAAGAAATGATTGGAAATTTCCTAATGGCTTTTCAGAATTAGCAAAGTGTAGGCTTTGAGCTACAAGTGTATTCAAGTAAATAATAACATATTTTACTCTTCGGCAGCTTACAACCATATGGAAAAGCTGATTTATTTTAACCCAAACCAGAAATACTTGATTTGTACTTTGGTAGTGACATGTGCCATAGGCACATGATCAATCAAGGAAAATGTCTCTGTGATGGAATCCGTATTTTACGAAGTAAAGATGGTTTTCATGTCTGAGATACTTGGATCCTCTAATGTTGCTGCAACAGAGAGAGAATAGATGAGAGGCCCATATTATCAAAATGGCCATTATTTGGCAAATCTATAGAGGATCTATGTTTGTACGTGGGGTTACTGAACACAAGGCTTGTTTGGTTTTGCAGCTTGGGCACCCCAAAATTAATGAACATAAAATCAATACCAATTCAAACAACAGTCCAAGTAATGACAACAGCGCATGGGATTTTATCATCAGATGCTTGTTACTACCCTAATGCTGGAAAATGCAGGATTTAGCTGCTATGTTCTGTACTCCTTTTCTCACAAATATTTCTTTCTTTACATGAACTTTACTTGAATTATGCAGACAAAGTCCTAAATGTAGACACACAGTCATACATAACATACAGTTTTTACCTGCCAAAAAGCTGTCTTAGAACATATCCTGCCATACAGATAATTAACTCTGTGCTGGGAACAGTAATATACTGACTTTTAGATTTTATTTTTCAGTTTTGAAACCCATGACACTAAGTAAACTGTGTGGTGATAGAGACTGTGCTAAGAAAAGAAATCACAAAGTACATAAGCCATGTATTTTCTTTGCATTAAGCTTTCACCAGCTGTTTTATCTGCTCTGGGAATCTAAAGATCCCTCCCAGCCCTGAAACACAACTATGTCACAGATACTGTGCTGAGGAAGAATTGCTTACTTCTTCCAGAGTTGACTTGTACTTGGAACACACTGTCCCTGCACGCTGCATATATATGCTGAATGTCAGGGCAGAGAGCACATCTTTAGATTAGAAAGAGTTTGTCGTGATTAGTGTGAAGTCTATTTAAAAATCTTCTCAGAATGGGAGTTGTGGTTTTCATACTTAGGGGCCAGGGACCTCAGCTCTGTAGCGCACCTGCAAGAGCATGTCTGCATTGTATTTCCCAGGCTGTATCCCAGCTGCCCTCAGCTGTCCTGCTCTCCAGCGAGCCTGCAAGCACAGCTCCAAGCACAGCTGGTGGCTGTGCCTTCTCACACCTGCAAATCAGAGGCCACCCGAATACTCAAGAGCGGCTGGTGTCATGTTGTGTGAGGAAGGAGCTTATTCTACCCCTGAGCATGTCCAGGCAGGCTGGCCCTGAGGCACACTCATAAATACTTTCATTAGGGTCAGCAGTCCACCATAGACCTTTAAATATTATTATAGAACAAACACATGCTAGTGATTACATCCTTGAGAATATAAACATTTCCACTGAAGACATATACATTTTCTACTTGCTAAGGGTGGTGCTTGCCTAAGTGTTTATGTAAATTGCAGCAGGTAATGTTTACACAGCACCCAAGCCCAGTGCAAAACAGCTGGAGGAAAATATAACCTTCAACAATTGTCAATGCCATATTTGTTTTTAGATAATTAATGAAAGACTGTACAATCCTATCGGGGTTTCATCACAGCACCATCCAAGTTTAAGGAGAGAATTCACAGCCAACTCAGTTAGGTTGCAGGCTTAAATAAAATAATAAACAGTCAGCTATGTTGGTACATTACCCTGACACAGGCCTGAGACTTAAAGTGTGCCTTATATTATCCCAAATTATGAGGAGGCGACTTGGGCTTGCTGTGTGTATATACACTGAGAGAAGACATGGCTGGCAGGTAAAAACCTAACCAAATACTACGGCTAAAAGCTGAAACTAGACAAACTCAGACTGAAAATAAATAAAGTGGTTTTGTTGCTGGGGTTTTTTGAATTTATTTTTTTAACACAGCACGATGAGCTGTTTCAAGGATTTATTAAATAAAACAGTAAACTCTCCATCATTTTAAATCTATAATTCAAAGCTATAGGTTTATTTAAGATGTACTCTTTGCCAGACTTACACTGACAAATTTTGTGGTCTTTATTATACAGAACATGACAAAAGATGACCCAAATGATTTAAGAAACCACAGAAATTAATTCCAAGTATTTCCATGAAGTGACAGTCTTGTTAACACCCTAATCACCCAGCTGTACAGTACACATGCAGTACCAGTGCCTGACACATCTCCTGGAGTGGCAGCAGAATAAAGGATCTCATGATTCTCTCTATGTCTGGACAATGAAAACTGGTAATGAAAGTGCTGTACAGGGAGAATCAATTTTATGCAGATGGGCTGCAAGGTTTAAGGGTAGAAAAATTCTCATGCAGAGAAAGTTAAAAAGCCAGTGGGTTGACTGCAGGATCTGCTGAGAAAGGTGCCAGCTGACTGGGATGAGGTGCCAGAGCGTACATGCTCTGTTGTAGGGGGCTGAAGCGCAGGAGAAGAGAACTGTGAGCCTGGCAGGGCGCTGACTTAAGTCTTGGGGAACACAACAGTGGAAGGAGAAGGCAGAGAAGTGCAGGCTGATGTTTTACTGCTCCTCAAACTGGTTGGCACAGCCTTTCTGTTAGTATGGAATAAGGACATTTGACATCTACCCTTTAAGAGAAGGAGAGGAAATGTTAGCGGAGGACCACAGTGCACCACATAGTGGCCTGAAATCTCCAAGCAGCTGAGCAATATGGTATTGGTATTTTCAATTTAGCAGTTTATCTTTGCAACTAGACAAGTGTCAAAAGACTTCTGTGTAACAAAGAGCAAAATGACCCTGATGTTTGTATTCACAGAGCAGTCTTGGCCCTGAAACAAGACAAAACCAAAGAAACAATTCTCTAGTACAAAACACAGTCAAGTTCAAGTCAAAGCAGGACAAAGATGTGCAGGCACCAGTGTTTTAGGATATATAGAATACTGCTCATGACTGTAAATCATTGGATGCTTTCATAGCATTAGCATTACAGATATGCAAAGAACTAGCATGCAAAGCTCCTGGTAACAGGAAGGTCTTGTGTCAGCACATGAAAAAACAGCTTCAGTGATGCAAGGCTCTTAGTGCATCCTCCAGTTCTAGTTTCCCAAAATCATCCTTTGCAAGAGAAACAGGAGTTTGACGAAACAGGAGAGAGAATGTTTCTGTTAGGACTGCATGTATTTACAGGGAACAGAGTGTGTTTTCTGCTGCTGGCCTAGCAAAACCTGCTGGGATTTTTAAATTAATCAGAAAGCCAAATTTAGTTAAATTTCTCAATTCACTTAGTCTTCTATGAAAATTGCAGGCTTTGAGCTGTGTGAGAACGGTGCATGGTGTGAGACTATAGAACAGTCAGGGGGTGGATGATGGGGTGCCTTTTGGAGGGATTGGGATTTCCTCAGAACAAAGGCTTATTCCATTTATTCCATGTCTTGAGAAAGCTTATCCTGTCAAGTCATTTATCACCCTGCTAACTAGCTACTGAGCATGGATAATGCTTCTTCCTTAGATCAGTGAGGGAAAAGAGAATTTCAGAAGAAAGGAAGGTTTTCATTTGGGGATTTTAGGAGACTGGGAGAAGAGCCGATAGGAGTTAGGATATCTAAGCTCTTTGAACAATGAGAAAATCATACCAGGAAGGATTTTTCTAACAGCTCATAGTGCAGCTAAAATAGTCTTTCTGCTCAGGGTATCCTAGGTATTTAAATTATGTGAATTGGCACAGCCCTTTGGCTTGCAGTACTGGATTTGGAATAAGTAGAGGATGCTCTGTGATGGATGTGGCTCTAATTACTGATATTGAGGTGAATGAAGTCCATCATATATTTGCAAATACCTGGCTTAATGCTAACTATAAGACAATTATGATGTGAGATTTGTAATTATACAGATGTTCCCATACATCCCTACAATGAAAAAGCTTTGTTTCCTATGAACTGTGAGGTTGGCTCACCTTAATGTTCAAGAAAAGTTCAGACTCCATTGGTTGTGCTGGCTGCAGTGGGGGTATTTGTAAGAGCAATCTATTCCATGCAGATTTTTCTACAAAGAGCATATCCTCAGTTAGCACATGTTCTTGGCATTTACAAGAATTTGATACCTTCTGGTAATCTTCCTCTTTGTCATGTTCACCTGGAATTGACTGATCGGTTAAAAGACTATGAAGATGAGGACAGGTAGCGTGATAGCTTAACCTTCATCTCCTCAGCACATCAGAAATCTGATTTTATATATATGTATATATATATATATATATAAATATACATACACAGACAGGGACATACAAAAGCATGTCTCATAGATCCAGACAATTATTTAAAGAAAAAAAAGTGGAAAAGTGGTCACTAAATATATCAAATCTGTGATATTACAAGAGCAGTGTGATTCTCTGAATATACCAATCAAATAATTACCCACTTGCCATCCTCACAAAGATTCAGTCAGACGCCCAGGAAACAAGCTGTATCAGTGTGTGCAAATGAAGGTCACGCATCAAACTGCTGGGCTTTCTTTTGAAGTGATGCTATGATTGCTGTTTCAGTGAAGGAGGAATCAGGGAGATAATCATTTCATGATTCATTGTTCCAGCAGGCAGTGCAAGGAAAAATATTGAAGTTAGCAATGATATGTTTAAATCAGGTATTACTTTGATGAAATCTCATTTGCTCCAAGGGAGGTTGAGGTTTGATCTTAGAAAAAATTTCTTCACTGAAAGTGTGGTCACACATTGGATTAAGCTGCCCAGGGAAGTGGTAGAATCACCATCCTTGGAAGTGTTCAAAAAAACATGTGGGTATGGCACTTGGGGACATGGTTTTGTGGTGAAGATGGCAGTGCTGGGTTAACAGGTGAACTCAATGATCTTAGAGGCCTTTTCCAACCTAAATGATGCTAGGATTTCTTGCATGCAAGCATCCTTCTTGTGCTAGAATACTGTTATGGGCTGTGTGAAATCACTAGTGAAGGTCTTCTTGATGCAATTCACAAGTAAGGGAAATATGAGTAAGTGGGTTACTTCAGTTCATCAGTGTTGAAATGCAGGATTTAATGAATTATCTTCATCAATAGCAATGAACAACACTGGGATACCTCAATGTGTATTTCCAGGTATCTATCTAATCAGCAGATAATTTATAGGTGACATCCTCCAGCCTGCAAAATACTCTCTTGTGTAAAGCAACTCCACGTAAAGGCAACCAGCAGTAAGAAAAGACCACACAGAGTGAAGGATAAAAAATGCTGGTGAAGACACCTCTACAACAAAAACAAGTCTTCCATGATGTGTTTTTATAAGAACACAGAAAGGGAGCCATGAGGATGCATGAAAACTGCCTCACTAGGAGAGGGGAATGGAGGGGTTGCATACCTCAGTCTCCCTCATCTGAGTGTAAGTCATACAGTTCAAGTCCACCTCCAAATTTGGGGAAGAGGCAGGTAGCACTTGAAGCACTGCACCCCCACATACTTGGTCTATATATATCCCTGCCTCGAAAAAAAAACCATTACTTCCCAGTTCTTCATTAATGTAAATGAAAATAATTTTTATAGGATGAGTGACAAAGAGAAGCATAGACTCTCCACGATCGCTACACAGAGAAACTACCTTTACCCTGTGTGTGTGGTAGTGAATCCCCTGACATAAGTTGTTCTAAAAAAGCCACCAATTCCTTATAATCAGTCCAGAATGCTGGACTAAAGCAGAGGCAGTAAGTCATGTTCGTTCAAAGGCAGCACAGAAGATAAAAAATTTGCTGACCCAAACCACCACCAACCCCAGACACTCTGAATCTGTATTAAACTGAAGGTCAGATATTTCTTGAGATTTGCCTATTGTATTTCAATATATTTTACTAACCATCTCAAGCCAGGTAACTCCTCTGAAAGCAAAATAATCTTTCCAAAGCTCTGTCTAGCTACACAGAGACTTGGAAATAGGGATGCCCAAGAAAACTGCATTGAATAGAGCTAAATCATCTGTTAAGACTAATACTTCAGAACTGAAAGCAGACTTAAAAATTAAACATTTTTCCTGTTCAAAGTGTTGTCTGTGCATGCATTTCCCTTTTTAAAATGTGAATTTAACACACAGAAGCAGGTAGACAGCAAGCAGTCCCAGGGAATGATGTCACTGGTTCCTTAAGGCATGTCCAGCAGGGTCAGCAATCTGAGGAGCTGCCTTCTAACAGTCCAGTTGAAATGTTTTTATCCTGAGTCAAGCAGGCTGCCTTGAATAGTTTAGGTTCCCTGCTTATTCACCATATAACTTCTGTGACAGTGAACCACACTGTCATTTTTAGTGACGCATTCAAGGAGGACTCATGTTAAGCCTGGTTACCTGGTGCAGAGTTCCCAGTCATTATAACATAATGAGTTTTAAGTCAGTCTAGTCCAACTCATTAATTAGCACAAGGTACCTCGAGCTGTGCTTCTCAAGTGTTCCCATTCTGTTTCCTAAAATCTGTCTGTCCATGCACTCTGGGCCTAATTACTGTCCCAACATTAGAGGAACAGAGATGTTCAAACCTCCCAATATTTGCTTACCACTCCTTGGATGCTCCCCTGACCCAGCCCACACGCTGACATGACAAGTTCTATCTAAACACAGTCATTTCACACAAGTGCGTCTTCATAAGTAATGTAACCACATCCACTACTCTTCAATTTAGGATTGATTATAGTAGCAATTAAAAATAAACCCAAACAGATTCCCTTTGTGCTAGGGAAGAAATTGTGGGTACAACATGCAAGTTCTCAGATGGAAGCAACCAGGAAGATTTCTAGCCCACCTATTTTAGATGAATAAAATCACAGCTGGAGTCAGGAGTGTCCCTGGAGTATTCTTGCTCAATTATCTTCATTTAACCTCAACCTCTGGTGGCAACAGGGCAGAGCTGCTGGCAACATTATAATTATTTGGTTTTAAGATCACAAAAACCTTAATAGCCTGGGTTATGGCTACCTTGCCATTACCTAGGGCTCCCACTTGTAGCTCTGAATCAGTAATTGCAAAAGAGAAGGAAGATAATTCCCTCAGAAATTCAGGAAGACTATTTTGAGGAGCTTTGCTTTGAGGGCTTGTCTCTGACTACTTAGTGAGACCTAATCCTGCTTATTTTAGCTGTGAGAAAAATCACAAATGGATGAGGAGGTAACTAACACTTCTGATTACTTCTCACTTAAATACAATATGTGCAGCCCCAAGTAGGCTGCAGCTATTTCTCTTGCCAGCCTTTCTCCTGACCATCATCACATTTTCACGAACTCTCATGATCCCACAGTAAAGTGAGTGAAGTGCATATTTCTTCTGTATAAGTTGTCTAGAACGCATGAACAGCATATTTTTCTCATCTAGGTCTTCCATCTCTTGCTTGTAGAAACAATACATGGAATGGAAAGGGAACTTCAATAGCAATGGTTTTATCTCTATGCATTTTGATAATACCAAGTGTGCTTGTGAAATCTCTCTTCCACTTCAGCAACTGCTAAGTTCTCTGAGGAGACATTTTCCAGGTTTTAGTTTTGAAAGGAATGCTGCTGCACTAAGCTGTTACCATGATGCCATGCCTGGTACAGACTGACAGACAAAAAGGGGCTCCAATCAACTCTCAACAGCTTTGTCTTCACTCTTCCTGTATTTCAGGGCATGTTCTTGCATTACCATCTCTTGCACTGGTTAAAACTCACTTAGGCTCATTCCTTATGTTCCAACAAATGCAATACTTTGCATTCTGTTCCCTCTCTTCTCCACACATAGTACATACAAGTTAACACTTAAAACAATTTACCTGGAGGGTTTGCAGTGCAACCCCATTCCACTCTAATCTGATGGCTTTCAGAAAGCTAATTGTGCCTGCTAGCAAACACCTCTGCTGCTCTAGCCTTGCCCAGCCTTGTCAAGGCAACCACATTGTATTTTGGAAGAAAAGCCACACCTGGAAATTGTCATACCTGAAAACTGCACATTCCTCTGTCAAATGGTTTCAAGGAGCTGAATTACGAGTTTTCAAATGCATCTGTGAATAATGTATAACCATTCATAAGACGGAGATAAAATTTCTGAGGGGGAAAAAATATTTAAGTGAGTATGGTAACTACACCTAAGTGTAGGATACTACGTCTCCAGAGCAGGAATACATTAGAATCAATATAAGCAGCTTTTGTTACAAAGCTTAAGCACTGATGGGTTAAAGATCATTCCTAGCAACCAAGATCTTGGTGTGATCGCCTCCTCTATAGACTTAAAGCAGCCTGAGCAACTGCACCAGGGAACACCACTAATAAAAACTCGAGCTTCTGCTATTTTAAAACAGTCGATATATGAATAAAGATGGGAGTGGCATAAGGATTAAACCCAAGAGTATGAAAGCTTGGAAGACTTTATTCCACCTAACCTCTCTGCTGGGCATCAAACATAAGACAAGGTTAAATGCCCGTGGCAGTATGCAGATCATTTTTTTTCCATGCTGGCTAAAGCCCTGGGAGTAATGAAAGGTATTCCTTAGCTATAGTACCCTACAGCCTGAAAAAAATACAGATAAAGAAAACAGGAGGGTAAGACTAAATAAAGACAAGGGAAGACTGGCACAACTAAGTGCTACTGCAATTACCACCTAGCTTGAAGCTTGAAGAAAATTATGCTGATGACATCTACATTAAATTTAAAAAAAGCCAAGAAACAACAAAATACCCAAAGCGTCTCTGTCACATTCCATTGCAAATCTGCACACTAAGTGGGAATTAGAAAACCACAGAAATTTGGTTTAAAAATACCACTAAAAATACTTCTATAAAACCTGGGCTTGAATCCAAAGCACAAGCACAGCCAAGGCTGGCTCTGCTCAGCTATCACAGTACGGAGCAGCTTGCTTTGTGCTCACTTTGCTTTCAAGTATTTAGAGCCTCCTAAAGCATGAGTCACAATACATGTAGGTTTATCTCTTGATGCAACAATACAGGGAGTAGGTATCACAAAAAAAAGAACAGCATGTTAAAAAAAAAAAAAGCCTCCCAGTTCCTGAGCAGCTGTGATGCAAGTGCTTGTGTTTGACTTTGCATTTCAAATACTAGTATTTAAAATGATGTAGATCAGGAACCCAGCCAGTGCTTGCTAGAATATTTGGCTAGCTTTCCAGTTCTCTCCAGCCTTCAAAAAGCAAAAGAGCAAACTAAAAATCCCCAAGGCTGTACTTTCTGAGCCTACCACATGCCTGTGCTCAGCAATCATCAAACTGAAAGATACTCACCAAGTCCTCAAAAACACAAACCAGAAAAAATCTATCACACTGAGAGCTGAAGTATGTTCCTATGACAAGAACTGGGTTTATAATAAACCTAGATTTTGAGAAAGAAGGGGCAAACTAGTTCAGTTAATGTCACTATTATTTTCACCTGAACATGAAATATGCACTATTCTTTACAAATGTGGCATTTCGGAGCTTCAGGGACTGGCAGCATGGATGCGATACTGTTCCCCTAAAATAGTAGCAATGTTTTCCATTATCCCAACCGGACTTATTGCCATCCCAGGCACCGGGGACAGGCTGGAAGAAATCTATGCACTAGCTTCACAGCCAGACAGATTTAAATGCATAGATGGACATTAGCTAGTGCAAAGACAGCTGAACATTAATCCTCTTGGTGACCTTGCTAAAATCCTGTGCAGAATTCCCAGCACCTTATGAGGGTTATTTGTGCGCACAAACATTCAAAAGCAAGGTAAGTAGGGATTTACCTGTGTAGATGAGCATGTGTGAGCATGTACACATGTCCACCTTCTGATATGAAGAATTCTTCTTAAGGTTCATTACAAACCAGCACGTACAGGTGTAGCTACACAAAGACGAGAAGGAAGCTGGAACAGGCACGAAGAAAAGCTGTAGGGTGAAAGACACTAAATGCCTCTCATCCATGTGAGAAAAGGAAACATGCAGTGTAGCAACAAACAGCCACGCTAACATCAGAATGCAATGTGGATTATACTGAGCAGACTCTGGAAGCTACATCCACCTAAACAATCAGGACTGCTCACACAGCTCAGAGCAGTACTTTATTTATCATTCACTGATTCCTTAGCAGAAGTTACAGGAAGAACATACTTTTACAGTCAGTAAGTCACACTGTTTCTAGTAACTTACAGAAATAATCAACAAATTGTTCCCACTGTCCCTACAACTACCTTTCACTAAATCTAAAGCAGATACTGTAGGTAACAGGTAAATATAATAGGTAAATTCAGTTTAGACAAGGGGAACTCTGACATATACCATTATGCTAGGTGTCACCCTATTGTTCTCATCTTAAAATCTTGTCCTGCAATTGTTTTTCATAAGAGCGGGATTAGACTGACAGATCAAGAGCATCTCAAAGTCCTTTCCCAAAGCAAGGATCTAAAATTGAGTTAGAACAGATTGAGAGAGAACCATGGTTCATTTAACCTGAATGCTGAACACCTCTCCTTTGCACATGTTGGGATTGAAGACACAGATGCTCTTCTCATCCATTTTTCAGAATGGAAGTGTTACCTTTTAGTGCTCACATTTCTATCAGCTCATGGCAAGTCCCAGGAGAAAAATCCCAGAAAAATCCATGCAGCCAGGAGACATTTCACGCTTTCTAATAATATGACGTGCCATGTGTTCCAGGACATTTTATTTCAGCATTATCCAATATCACTGCTGTGAAATCTATGTAATTCATTCTCATGACTCTAGGCTTACAATGAAGTCCAGGTCGGGAGCTTTATAAAGAACCATCAGCACAGGCTATTAGACACTGACTTCTTGTCTGCCATGTTTCTTGTACAGCCTGGCTCTTATTTGCAGTCAGACAATGAGAGACACCCAGCCTGTTTGCACTGATTTAGTGAGAAAGCACCACCTCTTCAGAAGATACATAAAACAAAGGTGTCCATCCTAATTCTCTTGTGATGGTTTTTACTTTGCTGTTGACTCAGGCTAAGTAGAATTTAAGCCCTTTTGGATGGTATGCTTGAAATACTTTTGTATTTATTCTATTGGTTGATTTCATGCACTCTTACAATAAATATAATTTTGAGGTAAAAGTACCTCAAGAAATGACCTAATGGCCGAAATTCCATCTTAAAATTAGGAACAAAATGCATCCAGGCACAGATTTGCTGGGCAACCGCCTTTACTCCTCTCAGTATCCCTATGTGTAAATAATGGATTAGGACATTACTCTCATTTTATTAACTGCTCTGAGGCTTTCAGTAGACAATGCATTATTCTGTTCACCAAGAAAATCCTGTTCATTTTGCAGTATGGTTTCCCACACTAAGTAGCAGACCTTCCTTTCCCCGGTTAAACACCTGTGACACCTCCCACCCCTTTGGCTGATGTACAAACTTACAAAACCGAGCACAATGTGCTCTTGTTATTTCCCAAGGTCTTTCAACTTCAACACCCAACAGAAACAAACATTGGTGGGTACACAATACAGGAACCCCAGTGATACTGGAAGATCTCACTGCCCATATTGTCAAGGAGCTGAGGTAGTGGCTGTTGCCCTGTACTGGGAGCGTCTTATGCCTTGGGTGGAGGTAATAATACGTTGGGCATTTTATATCAATCTCCTTCCCTCAATTCCAGTGGGTCTACAACACATGCATTTGGTGCTGAACTATAACCATCTCCTAAATACAAAGAACACACTGTAAGACAGGTGCAGTCATACAGGAACCTCGGGAAATTCAGAAATGGTCAGAAGAGTTAACTCCAGAGAGGGTGGAATCAGTCACTTACCGACCAGTGCCCTCCAGTGGCTCCCACAGCAACTGAAGGAACTGAAGAGAAGAACCTGTTTTCAGAGGTCAAAGACACCACAATTGTACCACTAATGGAAAGAAAGAAAATGCTGACATCTGGATGCCAAATGGCTCTTTTTAAAATTTATGTTCTTTCATGGCAACCTCATATCTGCTATCATTACATACCACAGCCAGAAAAACCTACATTCCACCAAGTGAATAAAATATTAATTGCAAGCCTTGTGAAATGAGACAACAGAAACCAAAGCAATTCCCAAGACAAAAATGTTTATTTGTACTAACTCTTCAAACAGGTATACATTCAACATCTCTAAACAAAATCAGTACATATGACAAGGGCAAGTTGAGTAAGTATCATTAGAATGTAATGCCTTCCTTAGTAATTAAAGTTCATAAACCAAGAATTAGTTACAAATTTATGACCCTCTTACACAGGGGTTAATGTTTTCAGTAAGACTACCCCAGTACTAGGCAAAACAGAGTATTTGCAGAGTAGGCTTCTAATCCTTCAGTTTCAGTACCATGCCACAGTCTTTTAATGAGCAGTAAGTATTAGTGGGGGAAAAATACCTAGTGCCAAGTTGAGTGTTCTCCGGCGCTGAAAAGCAAATGTAAATGGTGAACCATCAATAAAAATTTTAATAAACTATTTTAGTTATTTTAGTTACTGAAACCTCACTTTTTGTCTGAAAAAACCAAGAATATCGTAACAGACTGGAGGCAAGAATTTAATAAAAACTTTTTCTCTGGATTTGCCTTAGAATAGGCTTCTCTACAAAACAAGAACAATTATGATTTGGGAGTTTCAGTGGTAAAAGAAGTATTGGAATAATAAAGAAATAATTTAAAAATATATATTAATTTACCACATTTAGCTCATATAGCCCTTTATGTATCTTACAAAATGCTACTGTCCTACATACTGCATGTAAAAAAAATTTTATATATATAATGTATATGTACACATACGAAGGAAAAGCCATCAATTTGGTATTAAAAAAACAGAACAAAAAGCGTAAGCAAACACACTGAAAGTTATGCAGTAATGAGGAGTGTATGCTCCATGTGTGCGTTAGCATAACAGTGCTTCCAACCTTAAAACATCCTCTTAAACATCTAAGCAGAGTGCTTGCTCCAAGTCAGCTCTACCAGTGATGTTCCCAACTATCACAAACATCTGATGTCATTTAATTTCTGGCGATCTCTTATATTTAGCACTAAATCAGAAGTAAGGCAAAAGAACTTTTTCTCATCCCTGAATATCTGAGGACATTCATGAGATCTTCCAAATATTAATGCAAAACAATACGGGAGCACAAAGAATGGTACTCCTGAGCTGAAGGGTCTTCCTGTCTACACAAAGCTGCCCCAATGTTTCCCTATTTCAGAGTAATCCAGGCTATGTAAGTATGATGATTATTCCCAGGCATCCTCTTTGTTTTATCAGATTTTGAACGACAACCTGAAGTTTCAGGATGGGTGTGTGCTCATGATTTCTGGTCTAAAACCACCACTGAGAACAGTGAACAAAAGTTCTGATACTGCTCAGATGTTAGGCGTGGATATTCAGAGCAGATGGGCAGTCTTGTTCTAGAAATTCTAATGCCAACCCTTGTCTCCCAGTTGGAATAATGAGTCCACTCTTAATATACCTAGCATATATTTCACAAAAAACCTCCCACACTTTAGTATACAAGAAAAGCAAAACAGATTTTTCTTATCTATCTTCTCTTGCATCAATCTTAAAAAAAATCTAAAAAGACCAAACAAACCAATCCCTGCCCACCCCTTAAACTCCATAAAATCACAGATTTTCTAAAAACAAATAAAATTAACCTCCCTGTTAAAGCAAAGGTTTCTGAAAAAAACCTAGTTGAGATATCCAGGGAATAAAAGAGATGGATGCCTTTCAGAAGCTTTCTGGGAGATTGGTTGTAAAGGATTTGATTCAGCACCCACAAAAGTTTTGTCCAGTGAAAGAGTAACTCCAGAACTGGGGAGGCTGGATCAGGACTACAGCCTGGTGGACGTGCCAGTCACTGGCAGGCACTGAAATGAATGCAGTCATCGTACTGGCACACAATCCTTCTGACGACACAAGCGTGTGTTATACCAGGGAATTCCCCTGACATTCCTTGGAGAGCTGTGTGGAGTGCAACACTTTGCAGCTAAGCTAGAAACACAGCAGAACAACTTGGAGCAGTTCCCAAGGGTATTCTTCCCCACCCAACCAACAATACCAGTGAAGAACAACCACAGGTAAAACAATAAAATGAACTGTAGGCTCCAGGGTTCAGAACCCCCAGGTCAGCATCTCTGGCTTGCTTTGGGGAATGGGATTCTAGAAGAGCCTAACACCTAGGAACAGTAAGGGAGAAATGTAGAAATACAAAAATGCAAGGATTAAAAACCAGAAGGGGAAGTAACGATCCCCCTCTAGACTATTCCCTTTAAAACAGTGTAATTAAAAACTTTAAATTCACTTAGAAATTGGTTTCAATGTAGCCTGACATTTTTAACGACTTTCAAAAATCAAAATATTCTTCACTAGAGTTCATTGATATATCCCTGTAGCCCCCTGAATAACTGCTACCATTTGTTTTGCACCAACATTGCTTAAATTAATATAGTCATAAGCATGCAAAATGTTAACAATTAATTGTGTATACAGAATAAAACAAAATTCTAACAGAAAGATTCCTAATATTTCAATGTTATAGGCTTGACTCAGTCTCTGACCAAAACCAGTGGGATTCTTCCCATAGCGTCCAGCAGATTTTGGACTAGGCTTTAATAAGAGACAAAAAAGCATTGTGTTTTATGTTGTAGGAGCAAACTCAAAGTACACTTGCGTGTGCAACTGTTGTACTGTGTATCTCAAAAGAGTTGCATTTTAGCCAGTAAAAGGACAATCACCAAGCCAACACCACATGCTGTGTCAAACCAGGCTGGGTAACAAACACCAATACCTGCTCAGAGACATTCATGTTGTTCCTGTTACCTAGGGAGCAGCTTTGAACAAAGCTTAATGATAGCTACATCCACTTGAACCCAGACATGAATTCGAAAGGCAAAAAGCTGCATTAGTACAACAGCCTGATGGAATTTACTTGTGCTCTGGATGGCTTTGAAGGCAGGATATTATCTCTCTGACAGGCCTCCCTTCATAGCAGATTTGATACACAGCCGTGAAGAGTGGAAACCTGAGGAAAGAGGGTGGGGAAAGCAAACACAGCATAAATTTATTCTGTAACATTTTCTTAAATGAAAGAAAGATAAAGGGGTGAGGAGAGGGAGGGTGGAAAAAGGAAGAGGCGGAAAAAATGATTTCTTTTTTCTATTTGTCAGGTGCAAATGCTGGGCTGAAAAGCAGGGGATAACTACAGAACCTGCATGCACTCTGAAATAGAGTAGCTCTCAGAAGCCTAGCTAGCTATAATGGAGCCTGAGACATACATTATGTATGGCACAACCATAAAGTGATCTAAAAAATAAATTAAAAACATTTTTCCTGGCTGTTCTTACAGCAGTACCCATCTGAGGTTAAAAAGGATGACTGGCACATCCATTATGCAGTACTTCTGAGCAATAATTTGATAATATAGAATATGACAGAAAGAGACCCAAGAAGACATTGAAGGTCAAGTTTTTAATAAGAATCCAAAATTAAACCTGGATTTTGAAATACAAAATTCCATATCTACTTTTTTATTCTTTCTTTTTTTTTTTTAAATTGGCCAGGTCTCCAACAACCTCCAAATTATTCAGGCTTCTCTGATAACCTGAAGGTTTGTTAAAGCCAAGATGCCTTACAGAAGTTTGTATTTGCTTTCTGTCCATCCCAGACAGTAACAGCCAGACAAGTTCCATTTTCATACAAAGCCTGGTGAATTTTAGGGGCTGATCTGTTCACCAAGTACATGCCATTTCAGCATGGCCTTCTATATTGATGAATTTTGACCAATGGAAATAAAAAAGAGCAGTCATTGGAGATGGTGAAATAGTTGATTTCTGAGTGATTCAGAATCTGGACTAGGACTTTCTCCTAAGAAAGTTGTCCCATCAGTCACTCTAAAGCTTTATCTGTAATGCACTTTTCAGTGTTCAGTATATATGAGCACCATATATGATGGCCTATACATTCCACTGTCACGTATTACATTGCAGTAACCCTGGTATCAGTACCTTGCCCTAAACTAGACTGACTTGAGTTCTGTTTCTATTTCATTGGTGGAAAAAATTATCATATAGCCACATAGCTGCTCTCTCAAATCCAATGCTTAGATTGCAAAACCCTTAGTAGGAAATCTGCAGAAAAAAAAATTACACAATGACTTCCGCATTCCTTAACAAACCTCACTTATCCCTCACTTTGTATGATGTACTGGGCTGAAGCGGGGTTAAATCTGCTGTTACCATAAAAGCTTACATGTAGGCACTAATAAAATTTGCTATGCCTGTGTGAGAAGTGGCCACAAAACAGGTAAACCTTCTGAAGCAAAAGCAAGTTTCCCACACGTTTAGATACAGTACTGGTGCTTACTTCTCAGTGAAGAAGCACCAATACTACAAACCACAACCTGATACCTAAGTCCTGCTGCTTATCTCAGAGAACATTACCGTGCACAGGTCTGCCACACTTCACATGGATAAACCTGTACCAAGGCTGGCTGCAGGCTCAGGGCCAGCAAACTCCAAATGCATCTTAGGCCTGAGCACATCAAGAGGGCAAAGTCTACAGCTGTTGAAAAGAAGTAATTTCATCACGAGTATCAATAGGCATCAACCCTGCTACCGAGGCTCTTCTGCTGAACTTTGACTTTTGCACACTTCTGCGTAGCCTTGGGACTCATTTTGTAGGACCAGAATATTAAATTCTACCCTTACTAGACTCTTACCTCTTCACTTTGAAACCATGGCTGCTCCACTGTGTTTTGTTTTAAAGCAGTAGTTTTTGAAAAACACTTTGAAAGTTGCTTTCAAAAGTCTTGTTGAATGAGACCTTTTATGAAGAACTGACACTATATGTTGGCATACCAAAAATAAATTAGCAACACTGTTTTCATGTCTTTCATAAAAACACAACCCACAAACATCTATAATGCACTCGATTTGTTGTAAGATAGAACATGATACAAAACAACCCTCAAACACAGCATCCTGTTTCATTTAGGGAATCATAAACAGCGAAGAATGAAGCCAACATTTTAATTAATTTTTTCTGCAGTTAGCTTAATTACTGTACACAGATGAGACAGACTTAGGTACCTTACATCCAAAGATAATATTAAAACATTAATCATTTAATGCAGCTGATCCATTAAAACTAGACTTTAAAAAATGCTTTTGAAAAAAAAAAGTAACAAGCCTTGGTCTTTTGACTGGCAGTTTTTAATTTCTGATTTTTCCTCTTTTACAAACAGGAAGAGATAAATGCATCCCTTAATCTTGTAAGGAAATAACTGTGTGTGTGGCTATACGAATCATTCATGTTCTGACTCAAATACAAGTGAACCAAGCCAGGACAATCTGCTTACTTTCATACCACAAAAAAACCAGCCCCTGACCTACAGAAGCAGATGGGAGGTTCTAGCCTACAGCAAACTGGAAGTCACATTAGGAAGGAGAACTGCAGTATCTAAGGTAGAATCCATGTGGTGGAAGCAGTCACTATATTCAGATGATTACCAAGCTCCTCTCCTTGGAGGTAAGTAATGAATTTCCTACAGTGAAAAGAGATGTAGAGATTTTTCACAGTCTCTTTAGGAAGCTCTACTTTCATGCATTTTTTCTTTTTACATATTAGAACACACTTGCTGTGCTTTTCTGTAGTAGCAGAAGGCAGTAATACACTCAGCAAACAGAAGGACATTCACAAATTTCATGTAACAGTAATAGCTCTATCTACACCAATATTTTTTTGAGGTTCTGCTCACTTCTCTCTCTGATTTTAACTTTTAATCTACTGTTATTACAGTGATTTTCTTTTTGGCTATTACCTTTATGAATATATCAAAACCAAATATGCAGAAGGTGTTATGGGGATAAAAAAGTGGCATGTGGAAGTTGTTTTATCTGTTCTTACTCACTTGTCCAGCATTCCTTTCTGCTTCAAGATGCGATGCACTTCTGCAGAAGTCTGTGGTCCTTGCAGTTTCTGACCATTCAACATTTCTTTCTCTAATTCTTCAATAGACTAAGCAACAGAGGGAAAAAAAAAAGAAAGCAAAGGAGAGCTATGATAAAGTTTTCAGAAGCCTGACAACATCATCTGGATTAAAAAAAATAAAAGTTACTGAGAGTCTTTTCTTTTTCAAAAGTGACCTTGAGTGAGCATATATAATATTCTCCTATATTCTTGTTTTTAAGTATTCTTCTTAAATCTGCATCTCCCAATGTCTTATCTCTCAAGCTTTTTTTTAAATCACACTCCCCCCCCTCCATGTTTTAGCACCTTTACACTCATTCTAGCCTTGTAACACACTCAAAAAACAAGAGGAAAGAGAAGGGCACTCACTCAGCAGCATGGCTCAGATAACTCTACTATTACGCCAGCAAACGAGGAGTGGCAGTACTTGTAAGAATAGATTTCACCCAGTGAATAAGGTACCTTTCCAGTTTTAACGACTGCTTCTGCTACGCGTCGATTCCGGCCACCATAACATGTTGTGATGAGATCAGCAACGCCACAGCTCTCCAGGAAAGTGGCAGTAGAAACCTGTCCTTTGCAAAAAAATTTGGCAAAGGCGATCATCTCCATTAGGCCAAGGCGAATAACAGCAGCTTTGGTATTGTCACCATAGCAAAGGCCATCACAGAAACCAGCTCCTACTGCTACTATATTCTAATAGGAAGAGAAATGGGAAAGGAGTTAATTACTGCTTACAGATGTCCTTAAGAAATGCAAACACTTTTCTACTGAAAGACTAGGTTGTTAGTTTGGGTTATTTCAGTTTGGGGATTTTGATTTCTGTATTGGTTTTGCACGGCCTGGTTTTTGGTA
>NW_008238331.1:0-954 GCF_000691975.1 Corvus brachyrhynchos
TTACAGGTACAATTAGGAATAGGGGTTATACCAGAAGAAGGGAAGATGACAGTTAAAGTGTTAAAATTTGGCCAAGAAGATGAGGGAAAGATTAACAAAGAAGTTTGGGCTGGGGAAGGAAATAGGGGAGAATTGAGTATTGACCCCATAAGGGTCACAATTGAAAGAGAAGAATGTCCCATATGTGTACATCAGTACCCCATATCCTTAGAAGGAAGAGAAAGCTTAAAGCCGGTAATAAAAGAATTGATAAAGGATGGGACATTGGAACCTTGTATGTCTCCTCATAATGATGCCTTAAGAGGCCTCCTAGACACAGAGACTGGACAGGAGTAAAAGAATAAAATAGGTATTTATTTGAAAGGCCTTCAAAGGTACACCCTGGGAGCCACAGGCTATTGCCAAAATAGACCCCAAGATGGATGACAGGTCACGAGTTCACACTTTTATAGGTTTGGTTCATTTACATATCAGGGTTAATTCTCCAATTAAAGCTTCAGTTCAATGATGTAATTTCCCCTCCACTTGCCTCCCTTAGAAGCTCTTTGGATTATACTATTTGGACCTAGGACGGTTTGGGTGACCTTGGAATGCAGGCCCGGAGAGGCTTTTGTTATGTCTACCCAGCCTGAGAGAGCAGAAACCAACAGGCCACAAGAAACTTCAGAGTTACACTCTAAGCAGTACAGGATTTGAAAAACACAAAGGTCAAGATCTAAGGCATCAATAACACCCCTATTCACCCAGTAAAAAAGTCTGATGGGACTTAGAGATTAGTACAAGACTTAAGGGAAGTTAACAAGAACTCGGACCTGTTACCCAGTGGTACCCAACCCCTATACCCTGTTAAGTGAAGTCCCACCTCAGCATCAGCGGTTTAGTGTTGTGGATCTTAAAGACGCTTTTTTGGCTTGCCCGTTGGCAGAGGATAGTCAAAATATTTTTGCCTTTGAA
>NW_008238332.1:0-314 GCF_000691975.1 Corvus brachyrhynchos
GGAGATACCCCCCAAAATCCGGGAGACACTCCTCACCCAAAATTTGGGAGACACCCCCTGAAATCTGGGAGACATCCCCCAAAATTTGGGAGATACCCCCCAAAATCCGGGAGACACTCCTCACCCAAAATTTGGGAGACACCCCCTGAAATCTGGGAGACATCCCCCAAAATTTGGGAGATACCCCCCAAAATCCGGGAGACACTCCTCACCCAAAATTTGGGAGACACCCCCTGAAATCTGGGAGACATCCCCCAAAATTTGGGAGATACCCCCCAAAATCCGGGAGACACTCCTCACCCAAAATTTGCGAG
>NW_008238332.1:3016-10281 GCF_000691975.1 Corvus brachyrhynchos
GGATTTGGTTTTGGGGTATTTGGGGTGGATTTTGTGGGGTTTGGGGGTATTGGGATTTGGTTTTGGGGTATTTGGGGTGGATTTTGGGTTATCTGGGGTGGATTTGGGGTTATTTTGTGGGGATTTGGGATAGTTGCAGTTGGTGTTAGGGTGTTCATGGTGGATTTTGGGGCGTTCGGGGTGGATTTTGGGGTGTTTGGGGTGGATTTGGGGGTATTTTGTGGGGATTTGAGGTATTTGGAGTCGATTTTGGGGGTTTTGTGGGGTTTGGGGCGTATTTGGAATTTGTTTGGGCTCTTTGGGGTGGATTTTGGGGGATTTGGGGTGGATTTTGGGTTATTTTGTGGGGTTTTGGGGATATTTGGAGTCGGTTTGGAGTAATTGGGGTGGATTTTGGGGTATTTGGTGGGATTTTAGGGTATTTGGGGTGGATTTGGGGGTATTTTTGGGGGTTTTGGGGTATGTGGAGTTGGTTTTGGGGTCTTTGGAGTAGATTTTGGGGTGTCTGGGGTGGATTTTGGGGTGTCTGGGGTGGATTTGGGGTTATTTTGTGGGGTTTTGGGAGTATTTGGAGTTGGTTTTGGGGTGTGTGTGGTGGATTTTGGGGTTTTGGGGGTGTTTGTGGTGGGTTTGGGGTTATTTTGGTGGGATTTGGGGCTTTTTGGACTTGGTTTGGGGTATTTGGGGTGGATTTTGGGTTATTTTGTGGGGTTTTGGGGGTAGTTGGAGTTTGGGGTAGTTGGAGTTGGTTTTGGGGTGTTCGTGGTGAATTTTGGGGTATTTGTGGTGGATTTCGGGGTGGATTTGGGGGTATTTGGAGTTGGCTTGGAGGTATTTGGGGTGAAGTTTGGGGTATTTAGTGGGATTTTGGGGTATTTGGGGTGAATTTTGGGGTGTTTAGTGGGATTTTGGGGTATTTGTGGTGGATTTTGGGGTGGATTTTGGGGTATTTGGATTTGGTTTGGGGGGATTTGGGGTGGATTTGGGGTCTTAGGGGTGGATTTTGGGCTCTTTGGGGTGGATTTTGGGGTATTCAGTGGGATTTTGGGGTATTTGGGATTGGGTATTTGAGGTGGATTTTGGGGTATTTGTGGTGGATTTTGGGGTGGATTTGGGGGTATTTGGAGTTGGTTTGGGGGTATTTGGGGTGGATTTGGGGGTATTTTGAGTGGATTTTTGGGTATTTGTGGTGGATTTTGGGGTAATTAGTGGGATTTTGGGGTATTTGTGGTGGATTTTGGGGTATTGGGGTGGATTTTGGGGTATTTAGTGGGGTTTTGGGGTATGTTGGGTGTATTTTAGGGTGTTTAGTGGGATTTTGGTATATTTGGGGTGGATTTTGGGGTATTTTGGGTGGATTCTGGGGTATTTTGTGGGGATTTTGGGGTATTTGTGGTGGATTTTGGGCTCTTTGGGGTGGATTCTGGGGTATTTTGTGGGGATTTTGGGGTATTTGTGGTGGATTTTGGGCTCTTTGGGGTGGATTCTGGGGTATTTTGTGGGGATTTTGGGGTATTTGTGGTGGATTTTGGGCTCTTTGGGGTGGATTCTGGGGTATTTTGTGGGGATTTTGGGGTATTTGTGGTGGATTTTGGGCTCTTTGGGGTGGATTCTGGGGTATTTTGTGGGGATTTTGGGGTATTTGTGGTGGATTTTGGGCACCCCAATCTCGGTGACCCCTCAGTGACCCCGCATCCCCCAGGTTCGGCTTCGGGCTGCCGACGTCGCGCGCCTACGCCGAGTACCTGGGGGGGTCGCTGGTGCTGCAGTCGCTGCAGGGCGTCGGCACCGACGTCTACCTGAGGCTGCGGCACATCGACGGCAAGGCCGAGAGCTTCCGTATCTAGGGGGGTCCGGGGGGGGCCACGGGGACCCCCCTGAGGTGGACGGTGGTCAGCGGGGTCAAGGAGAACCCCCCACCCCCCCCTGAGATGGACGGTGGTCAGTGGGCTCATGGAGAGCCGCCAAAAGTTGGGTTTTGGTCATCAAAATGGAGGAGAACCTTCCAAAGTTGGACTTTTTGGGTCATTGGAGTGAAGGAGAACCTTGCAAAGTTGGGGGTTGAGGTCATTAAAGTCGTGGAGAACTCTCAGAAGTTGGGTTTTGGTCATCGGGGTCAAGAGGAAGGCCCAAAAGTTGAGTTTTGGTCATCATGGTCAAGGAGAACCTTCCAAAGTTGGACTTTGAGGTCATTAAAGTCGTGGAGAACTCTCAGAAGTTGGGTTTTGGTCATCGGGGTCAAGAGGAAGGCCCAAAAGTTGAGTTTTGGTCATCATGGTCAAGGAGAACCTTCCAAAGTTGGACTTTGAGGTCATTAAAGTCGTGGAGAACTCTCAGAAGTTGGGTTTTGGTCATCGGGGTCAAGAGGAAGGCCCAAAAGTTGAGTTTTGGTCATCATGGTCAAGGAGAACCTTCCAAAGTTGGACTTTGAGGTCATTAAAGTCGTGGAGAACTCTCAGAAGTTGGGTTTTGGTCATCGGGGTCAAGAGGAAGGCCCAAAAGTTGAGTTTTGGTCATCATGGTCAAGGAGAACCTTCCAAAGTTGGACTTTGAGGTCATTAAAGTCATGGAGAACCCCCAAAACTTGGGTTTTGGTCATTAAAGTTGAGAAGAACCATCCGAAGCTGGACTTTGAGATCATTAAAGTCATGGAGAACCTTCCAAGGTTGAGTTTTGGTCAGCAAAACCAAGGAGAACCTCCCAAAGTTGGACTTTCTGGTTGAGGTTCTCCAGTTGAACCCCCAAAGTTGAGTTTTGGTCATCAGGGTCAAGGAGAACCTTCCAAAGTTGGATTTTGGTCATCAAAATTGAGGAGAACTTTCCAGAGTTGGGTTTTGAGGTCATTAAAGTCATGGAGAACTCTCAGAAGTTGGGTTTACATCATCAGGGTCAAGAGGAAGCCCCAAAAGTTGGGGTTTGGTCATCGAGGTCAAGGAGAACCCCCAAAAATTGGGTTTTGGTCATGAGGGTCAAAAGGAAGCCCCAAAGGTTGATTTGGGGTCATCAAACCCAAGGAGAACCTTCCAAAGTTGGACTTTGAGGTCATTAAAATCATGGAGAACTTTCCAAAATTGAGTTTTGGTCATCGAAATTGAGGAGAACCTTCCAAAGTTGGGTTTTGGTCATCAGGGTCAAGAGGAACCCCCAAAAGTTGATTTGGGGTCATCAAACCCAAGGAGAACCTTCCAAAGTTGGACTTTGAGGTCATTAAAGTCATGGAGAACCCCCAAAAGTTGAGTGTTGGTCATCGGGGTCAAGAGGAAGCCCCAGAAGTTGAGTTTTGATCATCAAACCCAAGGAGAACCTTCCAAAGTTGGACTTTGAGGTCATTAAAGTCATGGAGAACCCCCAAAAGTTGAGTGTTGGTCATCGGGGTCAAGAGGAAGCCCCAGAAGTTGAGTTTTGATCATCAAACCCAAGGAGAACCTTCCAAAGTTGGACTTTGAGGTCATTAAAATCATGGAGAACTTTCCAAAATTGAGTTTTGGTCATCGAAATTGAGGAGAACCTTCCAAAGTTGGGTTTTGGTCATCAGGGTCAAGAGGAACCCCCAAAAGTTGATTTGGGGTCATCAAACCCAAGGAGAGCCTTCCAAAGTTGGACTTTGAGGTCATTAAAGTCATGGAGAACCCCCAAAAGTTGGGTTTTGGTCATCGGGGTCAAGAGGAAGCCCCCCAAGATGGACATTGGTCATCGTGGGGGTCAAGGAGAACCAAAAGCGGACATTGGTCATCGTGGGGGTCAAGGAGAACCAAAAGCGGACATTGGTCATCGTGGGGGTCAAGGAGAACCAAAAGCGGACATTGGTCATCGTGGGGGTCAAGGAGAACCAAAAGCGGACATTGGTCATCGTGGGGGTCAAGGTCACCCCAAAACTGACCATTGGTCATCGTGGGGGTCAAGGAGAACCAAAAGCGGACATTGGTCATCGTGGGGGTCAAGGTCACCCCAAAACTGACCATTGGTCATCGTGGGGGTCAAGGAGAACCAAAACCGGACATTGGTCATCGTGGGGGTCAAGGTGACCCCAAAACCGGACATTGGCCATCGTGGGGGTCAAGGAGAACCAAAACCGGACATTGGTCATCGTGGGGGTCAAGGTGAACCCAAAACCGGACATTGGCCATCGTGGGGGTCAAGGAGAACCAAAACCGGACATTGGTCATCGTGGGGGTCAAGGTGAACCCAAAACCGGACATTGGCCATCGTGGGGGTCAAGGAGAACCAAAACCGGACATTGGTCATCGTGGGGGTCAAGGTGAACCCAAAACCGGACATTGGCCATCGTGGGGGTCAAGGAGAACCAAAACCGGACATTGGTCATCGTGGGGGTCAAGGTGAACCCAAAACCGGACATTGGCCATCGTGGGGGTCAAGGAGAACCAAAACCGGACATTGGTCATCGTGGGGGTCAAGGTGAACCCAAAACCGGACATTGGCCATCGTGGGGGTCAAGGAGAACCAAAACCGGACATTGGTCATCGTGGGGGTCAAGGTGAACCCAAAACCGGACATTGGCCATCGTGGGGGTCAAGGAGAACCAAAACCGGACATTGGTCATCGTGGGGGTCAAGGTGAACCCAAAACCGGACATTGGCCATCGTGGGGGTCAAGGAGAACCAAAACCGGACATTGGTCATCGTGGGGGTCAAGGTGAACCCAAAACCGGACATTGGCCATCGTGGGGGTCAAGGAGAACCAAAACCGGACATTGGTCATCGTGGGGGTCAAGGTGAACCCAAAACCGGACATTGGCCATCGTGGGGGTCAAGGAGAACCAAAACCGGACATTGGTCATCGTGGGGGTCAAGGTGAACCCAAAACCGGACATTGGCCATCGTGGGGGTCAAGGAGAACCAAAACCGGACATTGGTCATCGTGGGGGTCAAGGTGAACCCAAAACCGGACATTGGCCATCGTGGGGGTCAAGGAGAACCAAAACCGGACATTGGTCATCGTGGGGGTCAAGGTGAACCCAAAACCGGACATTGGCCATCGTGGGGGTCAAGGAGAACCAAAACCGGACATTGGTCATCGTGGGGGTCAAGGTGAACCCAAAACCGGACATTGGCCATCGTGGGGGTCAAGGAGAACCAAAACCGGACATTGGTCATCGTGGGGGTCAAGGTGAACCCAAAACCGGACATTGGCCATCGTGGGGGTCAAGGAGAACCAAAACCGGACATTGGTCATCGTGGGGGTCAAGGTGAACCCAAAACCGGACATTGGCCATCGTGGGGGTCAAGGAGAACCAAAACCGGACATTGGTCATCGTGGGGGTCAAGGTGAACCCAAAACCGGACATTGGCCATCGTGGGGGTCAAGGAGAACCAAAACCGGACATTGGTCATCGTGGGGGTCAAGGTGAACCCAAAACCGGACATTGGCCATCGTGGGGGTCAAGGAGAACCAAAACCGGACATTGGTCATCGTGGGGGTCAAGGTGAACCCAAAACCGGACATTGGCCATCGTGGGGGTCAAGGAGAACCAAAACCGGACATTGGTCATCGTGGGGGTCAAGGTGAACCCAAAACCGGACATTGGCCATCGTGGGGGTCAAGGAGAACCAAAACCGGACATTGGTCATCGTGGGGGTCAAGGTGAACCCAAAACCGGACATTGGCCATCGTGGGGGTCAAGGGAGGAGGAGGAGGAGGAGGGAGGAAGGCTCGTGGGGGTTGGGCGGTCCCAGGATCCATTTCGGGCTTTTTTTTGCCCCAAAATCCGTCTTTTTTTGCCCCAAAATTGATCCCAAGATCATCATCATCATCATCATCATCTTCACCATCTTCACCACCTTCATCTTCATCATCATCACGGAGGCCCAAAGGGTCCCTTTCTGCCTTTTTTTCACCCCAAAATTCCTCCTCATCTTCATCCGCTCTTTCTCCTCCTCCTCTTCCTCTTCTTCCTTTTCCCCCCCCCCCCGGCTACTCTTCCTCCCCTCCTCCCTCCTCATCCTCGGGTTCTTCATCCCCGTCCTCGGGGCCTTCATCCCCCCCTCCATCCTCATCCTCAGGGCCTTCATCCTCAGGGCCTTCATCCTCCTCCTTGGGGCCTTCATCCCTTTCCTCATGGTCTTCATCACCATCCTCATTCTTGGGACCTTCCTCCCCTCCTCCCTCCTCATCCTCGGGTTCTTCATCCCCGTCCTCGGGGCCTTCATCCCCCCCTCCATCCTCATCCTCAGGGCCTTCATCCTCAGGGCCTTCATCCTCCTCCTTGGGGCCTTCATCCCTTTCCTCATGGTCTTCATCACCATCCTCATTCTTGGGACCTTCCTCCCCTCCTCCCTCCTCATCCTCGGGTTCTTCATCCCCGTCCTCGGGGCCTTCATCCCCTTCCTTGGCCTCTCCCTGCTCCTCCTCCTCCTCCTCTTCGTTTTCAGCCCCTCCCCCCCCTACTCTTCCTCCCCCTCTCCCCCCGCTACTCTTCCTCCCCTTCTCTGTCTCCCTCCTCTTCCTCCCCTCCTCCATCCTCTTCCTCATGGCCTTCATCCCCTCCTCCCTCCTCATCCTCAGGGCCTTCGTCCCCTCCTCCTTGGGGCCTTCATCCCTTTCCTCGTGGCCTTCATCATCCTCATTCTTGGGACCTTCATCCCCTCCTCCCTCCTCATCCTCAGGGCCTTCGTCCCCTCCTCCTTGGGGCCTTCATCCCTTTCCTCGTGGCCTTCATCATCCTCATTCTTGGGACCTTCATCCCCTCCTCCCTCCTCATCCTCAGGGCCTTCGTCCCCTCCTCCATCCTCGGCGCCTTCATCCCCGTCCTCAGGGCCTTCATCCCCATCCTCATCCTCGGGGCCTTCATCCCCTTCCTTGGCCTCTCCCTGCTCCTCCTCCTCCTCCTCTTCCTCTTCAGCCCCTCCCCCCGCTACTCTTCCTCCCCTCCTCCATCCTCATTGCCTTCATCCCCTCCTCCATCCTCATCCTCAGGGCCTTCATCACCGTCCTCGGGGCCTTCATCCCCCCCTCCATCCTCATCCTCGGGGCCTTCATCGCCGTCCTCATGGCGTCCATCACCATCCTCATCCTCGGGTCCTCCCTCCTCCTCCTCGGGGCCTTCATCCCCTCCTCCATCCTCATCCTCGGGGCCTTCATCACCATCCTCATCCTTGGGTCCTCCCTCCTCCTCCTCGGGGCCTTCATCGCCTTCCTTGGCCTCTCCCTGCTCCTCCTCCTCCTCCTGGCGCCGTGTCCAGCCGGGCTCCGGCCGGCAGCACGGACAGTCCGAGCGGTGTCCGGGCTCCGCGTCGCGCTGGGGGTTG
>NW_008238332.1:10296-10709 GCF_000691975.1 Corvus brachyrhynchos
CCCGGCCCCTTCACCCCCTTCCTCGGCCTCTCCCTGCTCCTCCTCCCCCTCCTCTTCGTTTTCAGCCCCTCCCCCCGCTACTCTTCCTCCCCTTCTCTGTCTCCCTCCTCTTCCTCCCCTCCTCCATCCTCTTCCTCATGGCCTTCATCCCCTCCTCCCTCCTCATCCTCAGGGCCTTCGTCCCCTCCTCCTTGGGGCCTTCATCCCTTTCCTCGTGGCCTTCATCATCCTCATTCTTGGGACCTTCATCCCCTCCTCCCTCCTCATCCTCAGGGCCTTCGTCCCCTCCTCCATCCTCGGCGCCTTCATCCCCGTCCTCAGGGCCTTCATCCCCATCCTCATCCTCGGGGCCTTCATCCCCTTCCTTGGCCTCTCCCTGCTCCTCCTCCTCCTCCTCTTCCTCTTCACCCCCT
>NW_008238332.1:19471-21283 GCF_000691975.1 Corvus brachyrhynchos
CATAGGGTCCTATAGGGGTTCCATAGGGTCCTGTGGGGGTTCCATAGGGTCCTATAGGGGTTCCATAGGGTCCTGTGGGGGTTCCATAAGGTCCTATAGGGGCTCCGTAGGGTCCTATAGGGGTCCTGCAAGGTCCTATAGGGTCCTGTGGTGGTTCCATAGGGTCCTATAGGGGCTCCATAGGGCCCTGTGGGAATTCCATAGGGTCCTATAGGGTCCTATAAGGGTTCTATAGGGTCCTGTGGGGCCCTGTGAGGGTTCTATAGGATCCTATAGGGGTTTATAGGGGTCCTACAAGGGCCTATAGGCGTTCCATAGGGTCCTGTGGGGGTTGCATGGGGTCCTATAGGGGTTCCATAGGGTCCCTGTGGGGGTCCATAGGGTCCTATAGGGGTTCCATAGGGTCCTGTGGGGGTTCCATAAGGTCCTATAGGGGCTCCGTAGGGTCCTATAGGGGTCCTACAAGGTCCTATAGGGTCCTGTGGTGGTTCCATAGGGTCCTATAGGGGCTCCATAGGGCCCTGTGGGAATTCCATAGGGTCCTATAGGGTCCTATAAGGGTTCTATAGGGTCCTGTGGGGCCCTGTGAGGGTTCTATAGGATCCTATAGGGGTTTATAGGGGTCCTACAAGGTCCTATAGGGGCTCTACAGGGCCCTGTGGGGGTTCCATAGGGTCCTGTGGGGGTTCCATAGGGTCCTATAGGGGCTCCATAGGGCCCTGTGGGAATTCCATAGGGTCCTATAGGGTCCTATAAGGGTTCTATAGGGTCCTGTGGGGCCCTGTGAGGGTTCTATAGGATCCTATAGGGGTTTATAGGGGTCCTACAAGGTCCTATAGGGGCTCTACAGGGCCCTGTGGGGGTTCCATAGGGTCCTGTGGGGGTTCCATAGGGTCCTCTGGGGTTTATAGGGGTTCTATAGGGGTCCCACAGGATCCTTTAGGGGTTTATAGGGGTCCCACAAGGTCCTATGGGGTTCTATAGGGTCCTGTGGGGTCCTGTGGGGGTCTATAGGGTCCTATAGGGCTCTCTAGGGATTCTATAGGGTCCTTCAGGGGTTTGTAGTTAGGGGTCTATAGGGGTCCCACAAGGTCCTATGGGGTTCTATAGGGTCCTGTGGGGCCCTGTGGGGGTCTATAGGGTCCTATAGGGCTCTCTAGGGATTCTATAGGGTCCTTCAGGGGTTTGTAGGGGTCCCACAAGGTCCTATACGGGCTCTATAGGGTCCTGCGGGGTCTAGAGGGGCTCTATAAGGTCCTACAGGGGCTCTATAGGGGCTCCATAGGGTCCTACAGGGGTTTATGGGAGTTCCATAAGGTCCTATAGGCGTTCTATAGGGTCCTGCGGGGGTTCCATAGGGGTCCTACAAGGCCCTGTAGGGTCCCTATAGGCTCCTGCGGGGGTTCTGCGTGGTGTCTATAGGGCCCTACGGATTCCTGCGGGGCTCTGCAGGGTCACGTATGGCTCCTATAGGGCCGCAGAGGGCGCCTATACGGTCCTGTAGGGTTCCTATAGGATCTCCATAGGCTCCCATAACGCCGTCAGGGGTCCTATAGTGCCCTATAGGGTTCTGCGGGGTCCCGGAGGCCGTCTATAGGCTCCTAGAGGGTTCTATAGGCTCCCAGAGGGTCCTATAGGCTCCCCATAGGGTCCTATAGGCTCCTAGAGGGTTCTATAGGCTCCACAGAGGGTCCTATAGGGTCCCCATAGGGTCCTATAGGCTCCTAGAGGGTTCTATAGGCTCCCCAGAGGGTCCTATAGGCTCCCCATAGGGTCCTATAGGGTCCCCATAGGGTCCTATAGGCTCCTAGA
>NW_008238332.1:21608-21873 GCF_000691975.1 Corvus brachyrhynchos
GGCCCCCCAGAGGGTCCTATAGGGTCCCAGAGGGCTCTATAGGCTCCTAGAGGGTTCTATAGGGTCTCCATAGGGTCCTATAGGCTCCCCATAGGGTCCTATAGGCTCCCCAGAGGGTTCTATAGGCTCCCAGAGGGTCCTATAGGGTTCCTAGAGGGTCCCAGAGGGTTCTATAGGCTCCCCATAGGGTCCTATAGGGGCTCCATAGGGTCCTGTGGGGGGTCCATAGGGTCCTCTAGGGGCTCCCTAAGGGCCTCTCGGGGAC
>NW_008238332.1:23027-25773 GCF_000691975.1 Corvus brachyrhynchos
ATGCCGCCCCGTTTCTGCCACGCCTCGCTCTTTTTATTTTTCTGTTTTTAATCCATCGCTGTCTTCTCTTCCAATATTTCGCCGGCTTTGAAGAGTTCCACTTTAACCCCGCACCGCAAATTTCGGGCTTTTTTGGGGGGCTATTTTTACTGCTAAAACCACCGCGGGTGCGGCGGCGGTTGAACAAAGCGCCGCGCCCGGATGCTCCTCACCCGCAGCGGCGAGCAAAACTAACCCAGAACCCCCAGTCTGAACACAAAACCTTTGATTTTAGCCGAAAACCCCGGGCGTTCTGGAGGTTTTAGGGGTAATTTCGGGGTGTTTTAGGGGGTTTGGGACCCCTTTTTCCCTCCCGCCCGCCATTTTGTGGTTTTGCCGCTGCGCCACCGCCGCCATTTTGTGCGCGCGGCGCGTGCGCGGCGCCGCTGCCGCAGTGACACATCCGGGTCCTCGCGTGCAATCAAATCGCGATTTAATTAAAGATTTATTTACCTCTACTTCTTTATAAATAAATCAAAGAATCACACTCAAAGTGAAAGCCCTGCGAGTTCAATTTCGAGGTGAAAAACTTTGGCGCTTTCTCCCCTGCCAGGTGGGAAAGAGCCGCCGTGTCCTGAGGGGGAGGCTTCGGTTCCCACCCCCATCCCCGGCTTTGTTGCGGGTTTCTGAGGGGAATTTCAACGTGTTTTAATGAAATACAAAGTTTTAGAGTGAAAATCGCGTTTCATTGTGCTGTTCGTGTCGGTTTTTAGGGGAAATTCGATGTTAACTGCGGGTTTTTAGACCCTCCAGATTCGCCCCGCGGGGACCTTTTTTTTGTTGCGCGAAGCCTGAGGGGAATTTAAACTTCCGCCTTCGTTTTAACATCGAAGTATTTAAGTTTAAATTTACCTTTCGTAATCTGACGTATAAATTTTTAAATTCGTTGATGCGGTGAGGTTTTAGAGGTTTTTTGACTGGTAGAAGATGGTTTGCACACCTCCCTTTTGTTGTGCGGTGCCTGAGGGGAATTTTAACCTTTTCCTTCACTGTTTTGGTCAAGATAATGAAATTTTTTAGTATTTATTCCTTTTTATATTTCTTAAATCACTGAATTTGAGCTCTGAGTGCTTTTTGAGGGGGAAATTCGCTGTAAAACCGGGAATTTGGAGCCTCTTTGTTGTGCGGAGCCTGAGGGCGCTTTAAAGCTTCGCTTTCACTTTCATATCGAAATATTTAAATTTCTCTTTAATTTCGCTTTATTACGATTGAACAATTAAATTTCGGGCTCATTCTGAGGGGATCAATTCCTGTTCATTTTTTTCGGGGAGGGAGGTTTTGCTCTTGGACAGGGATTTGGTGCTTCGGGGGGGATGAAATTCCCCAATTTTCCTTTATTTTGTGCCGAAGTTTTGCTAATTCCGCACTGAAATCGAAAATAATTCTTAATTGTCTAATTAAGTGCATCAATTATGTTTATTCTAAGGTGGTTTTTGTGTAGTTTGGAGCTTTTTGCTAGTAATTAATGATGTTTCTAGATTGGCTTCTTTATTTAAAGTTGTTTCTGCATTTATTAAGGCTTAAATTTTTATTATTTTGGAGTTATTGCTGTTTTTGCTATTAAAAGCTTTTTACTGATCGTATAAAATTAATGGGTTGTTTAAAAACTATTAGATATTAATAAGGTGCATTTAGTTGCCATTATTTGATGTTAATATAAGTTCTTTTAATCATAAAATCAGGAGTAAAGATAAAATCGCTTCGTTTATTGATACATGATTGGCTATCGATTGGGTTTTAATGATGGAAAGAGGTGTAAAAGTATCTTTAATTAATACCTATTATTAATCATTAAACAAGTACTTTTAATTACATAAATCAATGTAAAGTAGTTTAAATAAATCGATTTAATGGTGATTTTATGCTGATCTGTGTAAATGAAAGTGTTTGTAAGTGATAATAAGAGTATTAATGAACTAGAAGCATTAATGTGCTAGTAAATTAATTAATTTGGTTATTTTTATGGTTATTGCTGTAATTAAAACCGCCGTAATGATAATTTAGAAGGATTTATTTAAAGGCGTTTATTAGTTATAATGTTAATTGATTCGATTAATTTAAAAGTGTTTTGGAGGTGTGCGTAATTAAAAGTGTTTTACCAATAATTAAAATTAAGTCTTATTAGTAATTGATGGTGCCTGGTAAATATTCTGATTTAGAGGCATTTAATGAGGCAGAAAAATCAATTTATTTAAAGATACTTTCACTGATATTTCATTAATTAAAGGTGGTTCTTTAATGATTGATAGCGCTAAAGAAACTGAATCAATTAAAGATAACTTGGTGTCTATTTTTCATTGAAATAGCTTTATTAGTAACTAATAATCCGAAATAAATTCATTAAAATTTATTCATGAATTCATTAAAACCTTTTAAGAAAGGAAAAGAGGATTTGCTCCAAAATATTCTTTATTTTTTTTCCAATTAAAGCCTCTCGATCCATAACCAATAACTTCAGCTCAATGAGTCCATTCCAAGAGTTCAACACCCTCTCGATAACCAATTAATAACCAATCGATAATCAATCAATAATCAATAATCGATCACCCCAACCCCCTCGATTTGGAGCCATTTCTCACCCGTTAACCCCCGTTTTTCCCCTTTTTCTCCCCAGATTACAGCCAGACAGCGACGCAAAGGTACCGACCCCTCCCCCCCTTCCCTAAAACCCCAACTTCCCGGGGACTTTTTAACCAATTCCGGCGTT
>NW_008238332.1:26073-27117 GCF_000691975.1 Corvus brachyrhynchos
GGACACGGGCTACGGCCAGGGCGGCTACGGCGGCTCCTACGGACAGAGCCAGAGCAGTGAGTGTTCCCAAAAATCCCAAAATATCCTAAAATAGCCCCAAAATGCTGCCTAAAATCCCGAAATCGGCATCTTTGTACCCAAAAACGGCCCCGGAGGCAGAGCTCGGACACGGGCTACGGCCAGGGCGGCTACGGCGGCTCCTACGGACAGAGCCAGAGCAGTGAGTGTTCCCAAAAATCCCAAATTAGCCGGAAATAGCCCCAAAATATCCCAAAATATCCCAAAATTCCCATCCTTTTAGCCCAAATCCTGCCTAAAATCCCAAAATCGGAGTTTTTGTACCCAAAAACGGCCCCAAAACAGCCCCGAAGGCAGAGCTCGGACACTGAGTGGGGTCAGCTCCTTCTCTGGACAGAGCCAGAGCGGGGAGTGTTCCCAAAAATCCCAAAACAGCCCAAATTATCCCAAAATAGCCCCAAAATATCCCAAAATTCCCATCCTTTTAGCCCAAATCCTGGCTAAAATCCCGAAATTGGTGGTTTTGTACCCAAAAACCGCCCCAGAGGCAGAGCTCGGACACTGGGTGGGGTCGGGGGGGGTCAGCTCCTGCTGGGGACAGAGCCAGAGCAGGGAGTGTTCCCAAAAATCCCAAAATAGCCCAAAATACCCCCAAAATATCCCAAAGTTCCCCAAAAATCTTCCTGAAATCCCAAAACCGCGCCCTGGAAAAGCCCCAAAATGCCCCAAAACGGCCTCAGAAGCTCCCGGAGCAGCCGGAATTCCCAAAATTCCCAAATTGTTCCCAAAAATCCCCAAAATCCCCAAATCCCACCCTTGGCCACCCCCCCAAAATCCCTCCCAGCCCCCGATGTCCCCATTCCCAGCAGCATTTTGGGCTCATTTCTCCCAATTTTGGGCCGATTTCTCCCAATTTTGGGCCGATTTCTCCCAGTTTTGGGCTCATTTCTCCCAATTTTGGGCCGATTTCTCCTGATTTTGGGCTGATTTCTCCTGATTTTGGGCCGATTTCTCCCAATTTTGGGC
>NW_008238332.1:27440-30208 GCF_000691975.1 Corvus brachyrhynchos
TTCTCCCAATTTTGGGCTCATTTCTCCCAATTTTTGGGTCGATTTCTCCCAATTTCGGGCTCAATTCTCCCAATTTTGGGCTCATTTCTCCCAGTTTTTGGGCCGATTTCTCGCAATTTTGGGCCGATTTCTCGCAATTTTGGGCCCATTTCTCGCAATTTTGGGCCGATTTCTCCCAATTTTGGGCCGATTTCTCCCAATTTCGGGCTCAATTCTCCCAATTTTGGGCTCATTTCTCCCAATTTTGGGCCGATTTCTCCTGATTTTGGGCCGATTTCTCCCAATTTTTGGGCTGATTTCTCCCAATTTCGGGCTCAATTCTCCCAATTTTGGGCTCATTTCTCCCAATTTTGGGCCGATTTCTCCCAATTTCGGGCTCAATTCTCCCAATTTTGGGCTCATTTCTCCCAATTTTGGGCCGATTTCTCCCAATTTCGGGCTCAATTCTCCCAATTTTGGGCTCATTTCTCCCAATTTTGGGCCGATTTCTCCTGATTTTGGGCCGATTTCTCCCAATTTTTGGGCTGATTTCTCCCGATTTTGGGCTCATCCCAATTTTGGGCTCATTTCTCCCAATTTTTGGGCCGATTTCTCCCAACTTTGGGCTGATTTATCTCATTTTTGGGGTGATTTATCCCGATTTTGGGCTGATTCTTCAATTTTTGGTGTGATTTATCCCGATTTCCACATTCCCAGCGGGATTTTGGGCTGATTCCTCCCATTTTTGGTCTGATTTATCCCAATTTTGGGCTGATTTCTCCCAATTTTGGGCTGATTTATCCCAAGTTCTCCATTCCCAGTGGAATTTTGGGCTGATTTATCCCAATTTTGGGCTCCTTTATCCCCGTTTTCCCCATTCCCAGCAGGATTTTGGGCTAATTTCTCCCAATTTTGGGCCAATTTATCCCAATTTTGGGCTGATTTATCCCGATTTCCCCATTCCCAGCGGGATTTTGGGCCGATTTATCCCAATTTTGGGCCGATTTCTCCCAGTTTTGGGCTCATTTATCCCAATTTTTGGGCTGATTTCTCCCAGTTTCCCATTCCCAGCGGGATTTTGGGCTGATTTCTCCCAATTTTGGGCTCATTTCTCCCAATTTTCCTCATTCCCAGTGGGATTTTGGGCTCATTTATTGCAATTTTGGGCCGATTTATCTCATTTTTGGGCTGATTTTTCCCAATTTTGGTCTCGTTTATCCCAATTTTGGGCTGATTTCTACGATTTTTGGGCTGATTTCTCCCGATTTTGGGGCTGATTTCTCCCAATTTTGGGCCGATTTATCCCAATTTCCCCATTCCCAGTGGGGTTTTGGGCTGATTTCTCCTGATTTTGGGCTCGTTTATCCCAATTTTGGGCCGATTTCTACAATTTTTGGGCTGATTTATCCCGATTTCTCCATTCCCAGCTGGATTTTGGGCTGATTCCTCCCAGTTTTGGGCTGATTCCTCCCAGTTTTGGGCTGATTTCTCCCAGTTTTGGGCTGATTTCTCCCGGTTTTGGGCTGATTTCTCCCATTTTTGGGCTGATTCCTCCCATTTTTGGGCTGATTTCTCCCGATTTCCCCATTCCCAGCTGCATTTTGGGCTGATTTTTCCCAATTTTGGGCCGATTTCTCCCAATTTCCCCCTTCCCAGCTGCATTTTGGGCTCATTCCTCCCATTTTTGGGCTGATTTTACCCATTTTTGGGCTCGTTTTTTCCCTCTTTTCCCCATTTCCCCCATTTCCAATCCGATTTCTCCCATTTTGGGGCCGCTCCATTCCATTTCCCCCATTCCTGGGTGCATTTCCGATGCCATTTTCCCCCTTTTTCCTCCCATTTTCCCCTTTTTCCTCCCATTTTCTCCCTTTTCCCCTCTGATTTTGCTCATTTTCACCGCTTTTCCCCTCATTTTCCCCATTTCCCTTACAATTTTGCCCATTTTCATTCTGATTTTCCCTCTTTTCCCTCTGTTTTTACCCATTTCCTCTCCCATTTCCCCCTTTCCCCTCCCATTTTGCCCGGTTTCCCCCCTTTTCCCCCCGTTTTCCCCCTTTCCCTCCCATTTTGCCCATTTTTGCTCTGTTTTTACCCATTTCCCCTCCCATTTTTCCCATTTTCCCCCTTTTCCCCCATTTCCCCCTTTCCCCTCTGTTATTACCCCTTTTCACTCTGATTTTCCCCCTTTTCTCCCATTTTCCCCTTTCTCTTCTGTTTTGCCCATTTTTGCCCATTTTTCCCCCTTTTTTCACCCCATTTTCCCCCCTTTTCCTCCCATTTTTCCCCTTTTTCCTCTGTTTTTTCCCATTTTCCCCCCTTTTCGCCCCACTTTTCCCCCTTTCTCCTCCATTTTCCCCCCTTTTCCCCCATTTTTCCCCCCTTTCCTCTCTGTTTTTACCCCTTTTTGCCCATTTTCCCCCCTTTTCCCCCCCATTTTCCCTCTGATTTCCCCCTTTCTTCTCCCTTTTTGCCCATTTTCCCCCCTTTTCACCCCAAATTTCCAATTTCCCCCCTTGCCCCTCCCATCTTCTCCCTTTCCTCTCTGTTTTTTCCCATTTCCCCCCCCTTTTCCCCTCATTCTTTCCCCTTTCCCCTCCCATTTCCCCCCTTTTCCCCTCTGTTTTTCCCATTTTTGCCCATTTTCCCCCTTTTTTCACCCCATTTTTCCTCCTTTTTTCACCCCATTTTCCCCCCTTTTCCCTCCGTTTTTACCCCTTTTTGCCCATTTTCCCCCTTTCCCCGCCATTTCCCCTCTGATTTTCCCTGGTTTTGCTCTGATTTCCCCTTTT
>NW_008238332.1:32559-33835 GCF_000691975.1 Corvus brachyrhynchos
CTCTAATTCCCTGTTTTTGGGTGAATTCTGGGCGGTTTTGGGTGAATTCCGGGTGTTTTTGGGTCAATTCTAGGTCATTTTGACCGATTCCTGTCTTGTTTTGGCTCTAATTCCCTGTTTTTGGGTGAATTCTGGGCGGTTTTGGGTGAATTCCGGGTGTTTTTGGGTCAATTCTAGGTCATTTTGACCGATTCCTGTCTTGTTTTGGCTCTAATTCCCTGTTTTTGGGTGAATTCTGGGCGGTTTTGGGTGAATTCCGGGTGTTTTTGGGTCAATTCTAGGTCATTTTGACCGATTCCTGTCTTGTTTTGGCTCTAATTCCCTGTTTTTGGGTGAATTCTGGGCGGTTTTGGGTGAATTCCGGGTGTTTTTGGGTCAATTCTAGGTCATTTTGACCGATTCCTGTCTTGTTTTGGCTCTAATTCCCTGTTTTTGGGTGAATTCTGGGCGGTTTTGGGTGAATTCCGGGTGTTTTTGGGTCAATTCTAGGTCATTTTGACCGATTCCTGTCTTGTTTTGGCTCTAATTCCCTGTTTTTGGGTGAATTCTGGGCGGTTTTGGGTGAATTCCGGGTGTTTTTGGGTCAATTCTAGGTCATTTTGACCGATTCCTGTCTTGTTTTGGCTCTAATTCCCTGTTTTTGGGTGAATTCCGGGTGTTTTTGGGTCAATTCTAGGTCATTTTGACCGATTCCTGTCTTGTTTTGGCTCTAATTCCCTGTTTTTGGGTGAATTCCGGGCAGTTTTGGGTGAATTTCAGGCAATTTTGGGTCAATTCCGTGTCATTTTGGGTCAATTCTGTGTCATTTTGACCAATCCCTGCCTCATTTTGCCCCTAATTCCCTGTTTTTGGGTGAATTCCGGGCAGTTTTGGGTCAATTCCAGCTCATTCTGGGTCGATTCCATGTCCTTTTGACCGATCCCTGCCTTATTTTGCCTCTAATTCCCTGTTTTTGGGTGAATTCCGGGCAGTTTTGGGTGAATTCCAGGTGATTTTGGGTCAATTCTGGCTCGTTTTGGGTGAATTCCGGGCAGTTTTGGGTCAATTCCAGCTCATCCTGGGTCAATTCTGTGTCCTTTTGACCGATCCCGGCCTCGTTTTGCCTCTAATTCCCTGTTTTTTGGGTGAATTCCCTCTTTTCCCAGCTATGGCAGCGGCTCCGGCAGCTCCAGCTACGGCCAGGCCCCGAGCGGGGGCTACAACCAGCAGCAGAGCGGGGGCTACAGCCAGCAGAGCTACAGCCAGCAGTCGTCCTACAACCCCCCCCCCACCTACA
>NW_008238332.1:34966-35808 GCF_000691975.1 Corvus brachyrhynchos
CTGTGCCCCACCCCGCCCCCCCCCCCCCCCCCCAGCTACAGCCAGCAGGGCCAGTACAGCTCCGGCGGCTGTGAGTGCAAATCCCGGGATTTTGGGGCGAAATCAGCCGATTTTGGGCAAAATCGGGAGCAAAATCGGCCAAAATTGGGGTGAAATTGAGGGGATTTGGGGGGATTTGGGGTGGGAATTTGGGATTTGGGTCGTCCTATGACCCCCCACGAGCAACAGCTGCAGGGTCCGGGCAGTTCTGGGGGATGGGAGTGGAATTCCTTAAAAATCCTGGGATTTTGGGGCGAAATCTGTGGATTTTGGGCAAAATCGGGAGCAAAATCGGCCAAGTTTGGGGTGAAATCGAGGGGATTTTGGGGTGGAATCCTTGAAAATGGAGGCAGAGCCGGGCGGATTTGGGGCAGAATCCCTCGGATTTGGGGTCCGGGATGGAATCAGCCGAATTTCCTTCAGAATCCCTCGGATTTGGGGCAGAATTCCCTGGAATTGGGGTCGAAACGCTCGGATTTGGGGCAGAACCGCTGGAATTTGGGGCAGATCTGGGTGAAATCCCCTTGGATTTGGGGCAGAATCAGCCCCGTTTGGGCTGAAATCCTCGGATTTTAGTGCAGAATTCCCCGGATATTTTTCAGCATTCCCGATTTTCCCAATTTTTGCTGTTTTGCCTCATTTCCATCCGGCAGCTCTGGGCAGGACCTGTTGGATTTGGGGCAGATTTGGGTGAAATCCCCTCGGATTTGGGGCAAAATCAGCCCCATTTGGGCCAAAATCTCGGGATTTTAGTGCAGAATTCCCCGGATTTTGGTCCAAATTCCCGTTTTTCCTAATTCCTG
>NW_008238332.1:35843-36407 GCF_000691975.1 Corvus brachyrhynchos
TTCCTGCTGTTTCCCTCATTTCCATCCAGTGGAATGTTGGATTTGGGGCAGAACCCGTGGGATTTGGGGCAGAATTGGGCAAAATCCCCTCGGATTCGGGACAGAATCAGCCCGATTTGGGCCAAAATCCCCAAATTTTGGTGCAGAATTCCCCGGATTTTTCTCAGCATTCCCAATTTTCCCAATTCCCGCTGATTTCCCTCATTCCCGTCCAGTGGAATCTTGGACTCGGGGCAGATTTGGGTGAAATCCCCTTGGATTTGGGGCAGAATTGGCCACGTTTGGGTTAAAACCCCCAGATTTTGGTGCAGAATTCCCCAGATTTTGTTCCAAATTCCCAATTTTCCCAATTCCCGCTGATTTCCCTCATTTCCATCCAGTGGAATGTTGGATTTGGGGCAGATTTGGGTGAAATCCCCTCGGATTTGGGGCAGATTTGGGTGAAATCCCCTTGGATTTGGGGCAGAATCGGCCACGTTTGGGTCAAAACCCCCAAATTTTAGCGCAGAACCCCCCGGATTTTTCTCACCGTTCCCGATTTTCCCAATTCCCCAAGATTTTTTT
>NW_008238332.1:37616-43333 GCF_000691975.1 Corvus brachyrhynchos
AAAAATGGGGAAAAAAGGGGAAAAATGGAAGAAAAAGGGAGAAAAATGGGGAAAAAAGGGGAAAAATGGAAGAAAAAGGGAGAAAAATGGGGAAAAAAGGGGAAAAATGAGGTAAAATAGGGGAAAAAAAAAAGGGGAAAAAAAGGGAAAAATGGGGAAAATAGGGGGAAAAAGGGGGAAAAATGGGGAAAAAATGCGAAAAAAGGGAAAGGGGGCAAATGGGGAAAAAGGGGAAGAAAAGGGGGAAAATGAGGTAAAATGGGGAAAAAAGGGAAAAAATCGGGAAAAATCCAAAAAAGGGGAAAAAAGGGAAAAAAATTGGGGAAAATGGGAAAAAATGGGGAGAAAAGGGAAAAATGAGGTAAAATAGGGGGGAAAAAAAGAAGAAAAAATGGGGAAAATAGGGGGGGGAAAGGGAGAAAAATGGGGAAGAAAAGGTAAAATGGGAAAAAAGGGGAAAAATGGAAAAAGGGAAAAAAGGGGAAAACGGGGAAAAAAGGGAAAAAATGAAGGAAAATGGGAAGAAAAAGGGGGAAAATGGGGAAAAATGAGGTAAAATAGGGGAAAAAAAGAAAAAATGGGGAAAAAAGGGGGGAAATGGGGAAAAAGACGGAAAAAGGAAAAAAATGGGGGAAAATGGGAAAAAAAGGGGGAAGAAAGGGGGAAAATGGGGGGAAAACGGGGAAAATGGAAAAAAATGGGAAAACCAGGAAAATTTAGGAAAAAAGGGGGGAAAATGGGAAAAAAATGAGGGAAAAAAATGGGGAAAAACGGGAAAATGGGAAGAACGGGGGAAAATGAGAAAAAAGGGGAAAAATGGGAAGAAATGGGGGGTAAATGGGAAAAACAAGAAAAAAGGGAAAAAAAACGGGAAGAAATGGGGAAAAATCGGAAAGAAAATGGGAAAAAAATAGGAAAAAACAGGGAAATGGGAAAAACAGGAAAATGAGGAAAAAAGGGGGGGAAATGGGGGAAAAATAGGGGATAAAAAAGTGGAATTTTGGGGAAAAGATCCGGAAAAAAAAGGTGGAATTTTGGGGACAGAAACAAGAAAAAAGGGAAAAAAACCGGGAAGAAATGGGGAAAAATCGGAAAGAAAATGGGAAAAAAATAGGAAAAAACAGGGAAATGGGAAAAACAGGAAAATGAGGAAAAAAGGGGGGGAAATGGGGGAAAAATAGGGGATAAAAAAGTGGAATTTTGGGGAAAAGATCCGGAAAAAAAAGGTGGAATTTTGGGGACAGTACAGGAAAAAGAGAAAGTAAAATTTTGGGAAAAATACGGGGAAAAAAGGTGGAATTTTGGGGAAAAAGGGGGAAAAAAAAGGTGGAATTTTAGTGGAAATTTAGAAAAGGTGGAATTTGGGGAAAAAATACAGGGAAGGAAATGGAATTTTGGGAAAAATACGGGAGAAAAAGTGGAAATTTGGGGAAAATACAGGGAAAAAAGGTGGAATTTTGGGGGAAAAATACGGGGAAAAAAATAGAATTTTTTTGGGAAATATGGAAAATGGAGTTTAGGGGGAAAAGTGGAATTTTGGGAAAAATACGGGGAAAAAAGTGGAATTTTAGGGGAAAATACAGGGAAAAAAGGTGGAATTTGGGGAAAAATAGGGAAAAAATGGAATTTTGGGGGAAAAAATGGGGAAAAAGTTGAAATTTTGGGAAAAATTTCGGGAAAAAGGTGGAATTTTGGGGAAGGTACAGAAAAAATTAAAGAAATGGGAGAAAATTCTGGATTTGGGGAAAAACGAGGGAAAAATGTTAAAAAAAGGAGAAAAAATGGGGGAAAAACATAGAAAAAAATGGGGAAAAAGGTGGAAAAGATGGGAAAGGGAAAAGTGGAATTTGGGAAAAAAATTAAAGGGAAAAACGTGGATTTTGGGCAAAAAATTGGGAAAAAAGGGGGAATTTGGGAGAAAAGGTGGGAAAAAACCCGAAGGCAAAAAAGGTGGAAAAGTGGAAAAAAACGTGGAAGGAAAAAGGTGAATTTTGGGAAAAAAAACCCGAGAAAAAAAGGGAAAACGGTGAAATTGAGGGGAAAAAAGGAAAAAAATGGGAAAAAAGAAGGTGAAATGTGGGAAAAGGTGCCAAAAATGGCAAAGAAATGGTGAAATTTGAGGGAAAACCACGGAAAAAAACCAACCCCGGGTGCGTTCTGAGGTCACTGCAGAGAAAAACGGTTCCAAAAGGTGCAAAAATGGTGAAAAATGGTGCAAAAAGTGGATTTTGGAGGGAAAATCCGGAGGATTTGGAAGCGTTGGGATGGTTTGGAGTCGCTGGAGAGGAAATTTTGGTGTCACTGTGCTTGGAAATGGTTCAAAAGTGGCCAAAAAAGGTTAAAAATGGTGAAAAGTGGGGAGAAACGGTGGAGAAATGGTTAAAAATGGTAAAAAAGGGTGAGAAAAAAAAGGTGAAAGAGGTGGAAAAAAGGAGGAAAACGGACAAAAAGGGGAATGGTGGAAAAGGAAAAAAGAGAAAAAATGGAAAAAAAGGGGAAATGGTGAAAAACTGGAAAAAGAAAAAATGGAAAAAAAAGGAAATGAGAAAAAAAAAGAAAAAAGGGAAATGGTAAAAACTGGAAAAAAATTGGAAAAAGGAAACAAAAGTGGTGAAAAGGTAAAAAAAAGGAAAAAAGTGGAAAAAAAGGAAAAGGTAGGAAAAAGGTAAAAAATGAGAAAAAATGGGAAAAGGGAAAAATGGTCAAAAAATGGGAAAAGGAAAAAATGAGAAAAAATGGCAGAAAAAGGGGAAAATGGTAAAAAAATGGGAATTGGAAGAAAGAAAAAAGGGGAAAGGTAAAAAAATGAAAAAAAAGGGAAAAATGAGAAAAATGGGAAGAGGAAAAATGGTAAAAAAGGGAAAAATGAGGGAAAATTTGTAAAAAAGGGAAAATGGTGGAAAAATGAAAAATGGAAAAAAATGAGGGAAAAAGGGAAAAATGGGAAAAAGAAAGGGAAGAGGTAAAAAAATGGAAAAAAGGAAAAAATGAGAAAAAATGGGGGAAAAAGGGAAAAATGGTAAAAAAATGGAAAAAGGGGAAAATGAGAAATTTGGGAAAAGGGGGAAATGGTAAAAAAATGAAAAAATTTGGAAAAAAGGAAAAAAAAGTGGAATAAAGGGAAAAGGTAAAAAAACGAAAAAAATGAAAAAATGAGAAAAAATGGGGGAAAAGGAAAAATGGTCAGAAATGGAAAAGGAAAAATGAGAAAAATGTGAAAAATGGAAACGGGTAAAAATGAAAATAAGCAGAAATGGGGAAAAATGAGAAAAACCTGGAAAAAATGGTTAAAAACTGAAAAAAAGAGGGAAAAGGAGAAAAAAGTGCACAGAAGTGAAAAAATGGGGAAAAGGAAAAAATGGGAAAAAAAGGGGAAAATGGTTAAAAAAATGAAAAACTGGGAAAAGAAATTGTAAAAAGGGGGAAAAAATGGAGAAATAGGAAAAATGGTAAAAAAAATGAAAAAGGAAAAATGAGAAGGAGAAAGAAAAAGGGAAAAAATGGTAAAAGGATTTTTTAAAAAGCAAAAAAATGAGAAGTTTGAAAACAGGAAAAATGGAAAAAAAATAGGGAAAAAGGGGAAAAATGGTTTAAAAAATTGAAAAAAATAGAACAAATGGTAAAAACCCCAAAAATATGGAAAAAGGGGGGAAAATGGGAAAAACTGGTAAAAATTGAAAAGGGAAAAAATAAGAAAAGAATGGAGAAAAATGGTTAAAAAAATGACAAAAGAGGAAAAAGGAAAAATTGGAAAATAAAAAATAGAAAAAAGGGAAAAAAAGTTTGAAAAGTTAAAGGAAAAAAACGGGAAAATGGAAAAAAACGGGAAAAAAGGGAAAAGTGCAAAAAAAAGGAGAAAGAAAGGCAAAGAAAAGGAAAAATGAAAAGAGGGAAAAATGGTAAAAAATGAAAATAGAAAAATGGGAAAAAATGGTAAAAGTAGAAAAAAGGCAAAAAAAGGGCAAAGTGTTAAAAAAATTTAAATGGTAAAAAATGAAGAGAAAAAGAAAAAATGGGAAAAAATGGAAAAGGGGCGAAAATGGGAAAAAATAGAGAAAAATGGGAAAAATTAAAAAGAGAAAAATGAGAAAAAATGGAAAAAATGGTGAAAGAAAATTTTGAAATGGGAAAATAAAAGGAAAAATGGTAAAAAATGAAAAGAAAAATGGGGAAAAATGAGAGAAATAAAAATGAGAAAAAATGAAGAGAAAAAAGGAGGAAAGAAGGGAAAAAGGAAAAAATGGTAAAAAATGAAAAAATAGAGAAAAATAGGAAAAAATGTTTAAAAAATAGAAAAATAAGGAAAAATGGAAAAAAATGGTAACAAATTTTAAATGGAAAAAATAAGAAAAAGTGAAAAAGGGTAAAAAATGAAAAGTTGAAAAATGGTAAAAAGAAAAAAAATGGGGGAAAAAATAGAGAAAAAACGTTAAAAAATACAAAAATGAGAAAAAACGGGAAAAAAAGGGGAAAATGGTAAAAAATGAAAAAAGGAAAAATGGTAAAAGAAAATTTTCAAATGGAAAAAATAAAGGAAAAATGGTAAAAAATAAAAAGAAAAATGAGGAAAAATGAAGAGGAAAAAAAGGAGAAAAAATGGGAAAATTGCTTAAAAAAAAGAGAAAAATGGGGAAAAAAGGGGAAAAATGGTAAAAACTGAAAAGAAAAATGGGGAAAAATGAGGAAAGAGAAAAAAATGGTAAAAAATGAAAAAAAAAGGTAAAAAAATGAAAAAATAGAGAAAAGTGGGAAAAAATGCTTAAGAAAATGGGGAAAAAGGGGAAAAAGTAAAAAAAGAAAAGAAGAAAAATGTGGAAAAATCGAGAGAAAAAAGAAAAAATGGAAAAAAATGGTAAAAAAAAGAAAAATGGGAAAAAATGCTTAAAAAAAAAGAGAAAAAATGGGGGAAAAAATTGGAAAAACGAGAATACAAAAAAAGGGAATAAAGTCCCAAAAAAAGGTTAAAAAAATGACAGAAAAAGGGGAAAAGCGGTAAAAGAAAATTTTTAAATGGAAAAAATAAAAAAAGAAAAATGGTGAAAAATAAAAAGAAGAAAAACAGGGGAAAATGAAGAGAAAAAAAGAGAAAAAATGGGAAAAAATGAAAAAAAAAAAGTAAAAAAATGAAAAAAACAGAGAAAAATGGGAAAAAATGCTAAAAAAAAAAGAAAAAATGGGGGAAAAAATGGTAAAAAAGGGAAAAACGTGAATACAAAGAAAGGGGGAAAAAAGTCCCAAAAAAAGGTTAAAAAAAGGACAAAAAAAGGGAAAAAATGGCAAAAAAAAGGTGAAATTGTGGTGAAATTGGGGAGGTTTTTGCCGCCGGTTTTTGGGTGGAAAAAGCAGCTTTTTGGGGCCGTGGCAGGTGAGTATTTTGGGGGGATTTTGGGGGATTTTTGTTGTGCCTGTTTGACCAACCTCTGCCTTTTGTGTGCTGCAGGTGTGAAAAAAAAAGCAGCGAAAACTCAAAATCCGCCGCTGTTTTGGGTTCAAAAAAGGCAGAAAAGGGCAAAAATGATAAATTTTCTCCAAAAAATTTGCTGTAAAAACATCCAAAAATAGAACAAAAACCTCAGGGTGAGGAGGGGGTGATCCAGGAAAGGGGGAAAAGGTGAAAATTGGGGTTTTTCCCTCATTTTGGGCTGGAATCCCAACCCTGCTGCGTCCAGGAGGAAAAAGCGTCGGCGGCGAGGAAAAAAAAACCCCAAAAAAAGCCC
>NW_008238332.1:49215-49503 GCF_000691975.1 Corvus brachyrhynchos
CTTCCCCCAAATCCCCCCTTTCCCCGCCAAATTCCCCATTTTTTCCCCCAAACTCCCCCTTTTTGCCCAAATTCCTCCTTTTTCTCCCCGAATTCCTGGGGTTTCTACCCAAATTTTCCCTTCTCCCCCAGATTTTCCCTTCCCAAATTTCCCCTTTTTCCCCCAAATTCCCCTTTTTCCCCCCAAACTCCCCCTTTTTGCCCAGATCCCTCCTTTTTCTCCCCAAATTCCTGCGTTTTCCACCCAAATTTTCCCTTTTTCTCCCCGGATTTTCCCTTTTCTTACTCT
>NW_008238332.1:49636-50805 GCF_000691975.1 Corvus brachyrhynchos
ATTTTCCTTTTCCCCCCCAAGTTCCCCCTTTTCCCTCCAATTTCCCCCTTTTTCCACCCAGATTTCCCTTTTCTCCCCCAAATTCTTCCTTTTTCTCCCCAAATTCACCCTATTTCCCCCCAAACTCCCCTTTTTCCCCCAATTCCCCTTTTTCTCCCCAAATTTCCCTTCTTCCCCCAAATTTCCCCTTTTTCCCCCAAATTTTCCCTTTTCTCCCCCAGTTCCCCCTTTAAGTTCCCCCTTTTTCCACCCAAATTTCCCTTTTTCCACCCAAATTTCCCTTTTTCCACCCAAATTTCCCTTTTTCCACCCAAATTTCCCTTTTTCCACCCAAATTCCCCCTCTTCTCCCCAAATTTCCCTTTTTCTCCCCAAATTTCCCTTTTTTTCTCCCCAAATCCCCCTTTTTCCCCCCAAATTAGCCCTTTTCTCCCCGAATTCCTGCTTTTTCCACCCAAATTCCCCTTTTTCTCCCCAACTTCTCTTTTTCTCCCTGAATTCCGACTTATTGTTCCCAATTTCCCCTTTTTTCCCCAATTCCCCCTTTTTTTCCCCAAATTCCCTTTTCCCCCCAAATTCTCCCTTTTTCTCCCAAATTCCTGTTTTTTCCACCCAAATTTTCCCTTTTTCTCCCCAAATCCCCCTTTTTTCTCCCCAAAATCCCCCTTTTTCCACCCAAATTCCCCCTTTTCCGCCCAAATTCCTCCTTTTTCCCCCAAATTTTCCTTTTTCTCCCTAGATTTCCCTCTTTCTCCCCAAATTCCTTCTTTTTGCCCAGATTTCCGTTTTTCCCCAAATTCCCCTTTTTCCCCCAAATTCCTCCCTTTCCCCCAAATTCTGCTTTTTTCCTCCAATTCCCCCTTTCTCCCCCCAAATTCCCCCTTTTTCCCCCAGATTTTTTTCTCCCTAGATTTCCCTCTTTCTCCCCAAATTCCTTCTTTTTGCCCAGATTTCCGTTTTTCCCCAAATTCCCCTTTTTCCCCCAAATTCCTCCCTTTCCCCCAAATTCTGCTTTTTTCCTCCAATTCCCCCTTTCTCCCCCCAAATTCCCCCTTTTTCCCCCAGATTTCCCTTTCTCCCCCTCAAATTCCCCCTTTTCGCCCCAAATTTCCCTTTTTTCCCCCCAAATTCCCTCTTTTTCCCCCAAACTCCCCCTTTTCCCCCCAAATT
>NW_008238332.1:52266-53603 GCF_000691975.1 Corvus brachyrhynchos
GGGGACTGGGAGGGACTGGAAGAGGACTGGAACAAATTGGGAGAGATTGGGGACAGATTGGGGGGCACTGGGAGGGACTGGGAAGGGATTGGAACAAACTGGGATGGACTGGGAACAGATTGGGAGGGACTGAGGGACACTTGGAGGAACTGGAACGAATTGGGAGGGAACTGGGAGGGACTGGGAATGGACTGGGACAAACTGGGAGGGGATTGGGAGGCACTGGGTGGGACTGGGAGAGACTGGGAGGGGATTGTGGGGGACTGGGAAGGACTGGGAGGGCCTGAGTCGAACTGGGATGGACTGGGAACAGATTGGGACGGGATTGGGACAAACTGGGAGGGATTGGGAAGGGACTGGGACAGACTGGGAGGGACTGGGACAAACTGGGAGGGAACTGGGACAGGGGTGGGAGGGACCGGGATGGACTGGGAGGGGATTGGAACAAACTGGGATGGACTGAGAGAGACTGGGAGGAGCTGGGAGGGGATTGGGAAGGACTGGGGGGAACTGGGATGGGACTGGGACAAACTGGGAGGGACTGGGAGAGACTGGGAACAGATTGGAGGGCACTGGGAAGGACAGGGGGGGAACTGGGATGGACTGGGAGGGGATTGGAACGAACCGAGAGGGACTGGGAACAGATTGGGGGACACTGGGAGGGACTGGGACAAACTGGGATTGACTGGGATGAACTGGGAGGGGACTGGGAGAGGATTGGGAGGGACTGGGAGGGGATTGGGACAAACTTCATTAGACTGGGAAGGGATTGGGAGGGACTGGGGGACACTGGGAAGGACTGGGAGGAGACTGGAACAAACTGGGATGAACTGGGAGGGGTCTTTAGGAAACTGGGAAGGACTGGGGGGAACTGGGACGGGCCCAGCGCTGTCCCCTGCGCTGTGACGTCATCGATGACGTCACAATTGCACCATCGATGACGTCACCGGGGAGGGCGCGTGAGAATACAGGGAAGGGAACTGGGGGGAACTGGGAGCAACTGGGACGGGACCTGCTGGGCGTGTGACGTCACCGGTGACGTGACGATGTCACTGATGACGTCATCGGTGACGTCACGGGGCGTGTGAGAACAAAGGGGAGGGACCAAGGGCGAACTGGGGGAAACTGGGACGGGGCCGAGAGGGAACTGGGGGGAACTGGGATCAGCTGGGCGCGTGACATCCCCGGTGACGCGATGACGTCATTGATGACGTCATGGATGACGTCGCAGGGCATGTGAGAACATGAACTTCTCGTGGCGCAACGAGTGCAACCAGTGCAAGGCGCCCAAGCCCGAGGGCGGCCCCGGGGGGCCTCACCTGGGCGGGGGCGGCGCC
>NW_008238332.1:57911-58198 GCF_000691975.1 Corvus brachyrhynchos
ACGCCCACTCTGGCCACGCCCCTTTCCCATTCATTGCTGTGGAGGAGGAGGGGCCCTTAAAGCGCTTTGGGTGGGGGTTGGGTGGGGCTATTTGGGGTAGGTCACGCCCCCTATGACCCCACCCACATTGACCACGCCCCTATGACCACACCCCCTTTGGCCACGCCCACAATGACCACGTCCCTTTCCAATCATTCCAATGGAGGAAGAGCCCTTAAAGCACTTTGGGGGTTGGGCAGCGATGGGCGGGGCTGTCTGGGGCTGACCACGCCCCCTGTGACCACACC
>NW_008238333.1:0-524 GCF_000691975.1 Corvus brachyrhynchos
TGGCTTAAAGAATTGTCCATATTCGAACTGGCCTGCTGATCGGTTCTATCAGGTCACAGAGAAAGCAGTAAGCACCCCTTTGCAAGGACATCACTTCCGAGACTATGCTTGCTAACCCATGACACCCGAGCTTCACAAAGACTTTGCAGTACAATTCAGAGTATATTAAACTAATTAATAAAAATTAAAGTGAAAATGGAGAGAGGGGCCCTGCTCCCATGCTGGAGCAGCCTGTCCTTGAAGGACTGCACCCCGTGGAAGAGGGACCTGCACTGCAGCAGTTTGGGGAGGACTCACATTGCAGCAGGCTGCAGAGAGCTGTTGCTCGTGAGATGGACTCATGTCGGAGAAGTTAATGGAGAACTGTCTCCTGTGGGAGGGACCCCACGGTGCAGCAGGGGAATGACTCCTCTCTCTGAGCAGGGGGAGAAGCCACGGGTGATGAACCGACCATAACTCCCATTTCCTGTCTCCTTGTGCCGCTGGGGAGTGAGATAGAGCTGGGAAGAAGGGAGGGGTGGGGG
>NW_008238334.1:0-1153 GCF_000691975.1 Corvus brachyrhynchos
TACTGCCATAGTTATTGTTGTTTGTTTGACTGGTTATACACATATAGATATATAATAGTAAAGAACTGTTATTCCTATTTCCCATATCTTTGCCTAAAAGCCCCTTGATTTCAAAATTATAATAACTTGGAGGGAAGGGGGGTTGCATCTGCCATTCCAAAGGGGGCTCGTGCCTTCCTTAGCAGACACCTGTTTTTCAAACCAAGACAAACAGGTAGGCCAGGTGGATCTGCTGCTCAGGTGCGGCAGGGTCTAGGGTAGTGTATTTTTATGCAGCCTCTTTAAGCTTATTTAGAAACTCTGTTGGGGTCTCATTTGGATTTTGTTTGATCTCATATAACCTAGCCCATATCACTGCTTTAGGAACAATACATTTTAACCCAACAACTACCCATTTCTGGTATCACTTGAGCTTTTTTCCATCTGTTCTGGGACATTCGGATCCCAGCCAGGGTTTGCTAGGGGATAGATGTCATTAACTGACCCTTGGAGACTCCCAGTTGCAATTTGAGTTTCTATAGCAGATATAGCAGCTTTGTTGACCATTTCTCTCTCTGTTTTATCCAATAATTCATCTAGTATAACATTTAGATAATCCCAATCTGGGTTTTGGGATTTTATGGCCATTTCTACATGCATAGCTATACTTTCTGGTTTGTCTCTGTACTTCCCAATTGAGTTTTTCCACTGCTGTAATTCTCGGAGGGAAAATGGTATCTTTATATAAATGACTCTTTGATTTCCCACAGCCTGACCAGAGGTGCTTCTAATGCAAGTTCTTCCTCCCCCCCTTTATCTGCTTTGGACTTTGTGTGTTTAGCGATGGGACTGACTGCTTTCATAGGTTCTCGGGCTATCCTGCCCTTTCTTCTACCACCCTCCCCGTGAGAACCATCTGTATCAAAATCATCCCATTCGCTTTGAATTGAAATTTGATTGGTTTTAAAACTTGTTCCAGGCAAATGTTGATCAGGAACCATCTCGCTCTTTGCGGCAGTGGAGGGGTAGGGAGGCAGGGGCTGCCAGCAGGTTCTCCCGTCCCTGGCTCTGTAAGAGCCGCCTGGGTCGGGGCCATCCCATCTGCCCTCAGCTTTAACACTGCCTGTGCCGCAGGGTGGGGAGAGCGAGCGGCTCCTCCTGTCTCTGGGTCGGG
>NW_008238334.1:1618-2080 GCF_000691975.1 Corvus brachyrhynchos
TGCCCCATTCCTCTGTCCCCCACCCCCACCTGTGCGGGCTGCCCCAGTGGTTGAATGGGAGGGAGACCCCCTGCCATCGCGCAAAGCTGGGGCCACTATAGATCTGTCATATCGATTTCTCTGTCCATATTAGTATTCAAGCTAGTTTGCTGCGGCTTTTTCTTTCCTTTTCTCCTCCTCAAAGTCATTTCCATATTATTTTTGTCTACTACATATGCTTCTTCCCTGTTCAGTTACATAGTAAAAAGTTTTGCATATCTTAGTTCATCAAACCTACGTAATGATCTCAGTTCTACCATCAGGTCAGTAATGATGTTATTTTCTAAACTCTCATAATGAGGCTAATTTCCTTGACTTAACTTTAAAGTAGGCCGAACTCATGTGGACAGTCTGATCAATTCTCGGGTGTCCAAATTAGTTTTTCCCCGTCAGCCATTTCTAGTGTATTATTATCAACACTAA
>NW_008238334.1:2862-4946 GCF_000691975.1 Corvus brachyrhynchos
GAGAGGCTCAAGTGAGCCCCCCTCCCCAAGGAACCTTCCCCTGGATGGTTCTATCTTGGTTTACAGAATGTGTTCTGGAGAGGACCTTGGGGTCTGGGGCACACTGATCCCTAGCTACGAAGCTTCTAAAATGTTTAGTCTCCTAGCCTGACAAACAAGTCCAAGAATGTAGGCAAAAAGCACTAAGAATACAGAAGTTGTAAAAGGGTATAACGGGTATAAAAGAAAAGGCAAAAAATCTTAATGGCATCAGAGACAGAGGGAATTAGACAGCTGAATACCTTGCTTGGTCTCTCAGAGGACCCTTCTGCTATCAGACTGCTGAAGGTTGAAGAACAATGGGTAGTGATTGCTACCACAACTGTGCACTGTCAACAATACAGCACCAACCAGGACTTGACTTGGGGATATGAATTGAATTTATTACCAATAAAATCAGAGCAGGATAATGAGAAGTAAAACAAATCTTAAAAACCCCTTTCCCTTACTCCTCCCTCCCTCCTTCCTGGACTTAATTTTATTCCTTATTCTCTCCCTCCTCCCACCCCAGCAGTGCAGGGAGGCAGGGAATGGGTGTTACAGTCAATTCATAACCTGTTGTTTCTATCGCTGCTTCTTCTCCAGGGAGAGGAGTCACAGAATCACAGAATCAACTAGGCTGGAAAAGACCTTTGAGATCACTGAGTGCAACCTGTGACCTAACACCACCTTGTCAACTAGACCATGTCACTAAGTGCCGCATTCAGTCTTTTAAACACCTTCTAGGGACAGTGACTCCACCACCTCCCTGGGCAGCCCATTCCGATGCCCAACCACTCTTTCTGTGAAGAACTTCTTCCTAATGTCCAACCTAAACCTCCCCGGGCACAGCTTGTGTCCTCTTGTCCTGTTGCTGGTTGCCTGGGAGAAGAGACTGACCCTCACCTGGCTACAAACTCCTTTCAGGGAGTTATAGAGAGTGATAAGGTCCTTCCCCTGCTTCAGCATGGGGTTCCTCCCATGGGAAGCAGTCCTTCATGAACTTCTCCAACATAAGTCCTTCCCACGAACTACAGTTCTTCATGAACTGCTCCAACATGGGTCCCTTTCCGTAGAGTGCCGTCCTTCAGGCACAGCCTACTCCAGCATGGGTCCTGCACAGGGTCGCAAGTCCTGCCAGCACCCTGCTCCAGCACAGGCTTTCAATGGGGTCACAGTCTCCTTCAGGCATCTACCTGCTCTGGGATGGGTCTCCTCCATGGGCTGCAGGTGGATCTCTGCATCCCCATGGTCCTCCATGGGCTGCAGGGGCACAGCTGCCTCACCATGGTCTTCACCATAGGCTGCAGGGGAATCTCAGCTCTTGCACCTGTAGCACCTCCTCCCCTTCCTCCTCCACTGACCTTGGTGTCTGCAGAGTTGTTCCTTTCTCATATTCTCACTCTGCTCTTCTCTGGACACAATTAATTCTGTGCAATAATTTTTTCACCTTCTTAAATATGTTATCACAGAGGCGTAGCTACCACCTCTGATGGGCTTGGCCTTGGTCAGTGGAAGATCTGTCTTGGAGCCAGCTGGCATTGGCTCTGTCAGACATGAAGGAAGCTTCCAGCAGCTTCTCATCCCTATAGCCCCCCTGCTCCCAAAACTTGACCACTCAATCCAGACGTTCTAATTTATCATTGATGAATGTTGCAATGAAGCTTTTCCTTTTTCTCTTCCATCATTATTTTCTGTTGTTTGCATTTTTCCCCAACTTCTTATGAGTATGTTGAATTATGCTGGTGAAAAGGCTTTTAATTGGCTCTCACTAGAGTTTAAGGTGCTTTATATGCTTGCAGTCTATCTAAGGTTATTTAAATAGCTGAATCAGAGCTTTATAGAACTCTGTATAAGAACCTAGTTAACAAGGAACAAATGCTGCTTGGCTGTACAACAGGATCTAAAAGCTTCAAATTATTAGAATAAATATGCAATTAGTTCTAGTATTGACCAACTTTTCTATTTGTCATTGAGAACTTGGAAAAGTTTGTGTGTTGGGTTTTTTTGTTTGTGGGTTTTTGTTTGTTTGGTTCTTGTGGTTTGGGGGGGGGGGGGGGTTTTTT
>NW_008238334.1:5711-11421 GCF_000691975.1 Corvus brachyrhynchos
GAGCTGGGGCTTGGCCCAGGGCCAGGCCCTCTGTGCCTGGTGGAAAGTCCTCCTGATGTGCTCTGAGGTTAAAAGCAGTCCAGTAGAAAAGGGAGAAAATCCGAAATTCCAGGGAAGGGAAAGCAAAGTTCAACTCTCAGTCTCTCTCTGGAGAAAAGGAAACTGAAAAAACTGGCTCAAAAGCTGACTGGAAAGCAGCAAGCTGGGTGCCTCCTCGCTCCCCTGCGGCAGCTGGGAAAAACTGCTATCTCTGTGTGACGTTGAACAAGCTGCAAACTGCTTTGAAAAAGTTTTGCTCAGTTTTTCCTTCCCCCTCTCAGGCTCAGTTTAGAGGCATAGAAAGGCACAAAGTTAATTTCTGGGCATAGAGCAGCGACATGGGATACACATCATAAAGTCACCCCAGGACAGTTAGGTAAATATTTTAAAAGTATACCTTATTTCTAATATAAGAAATTTCTACTCTGAAAAAGGATGTGGTTGAAGTTTTTAGGATTGGCTTGAAAAGTCAAGTATCAGATTTGTTGGACAAAGATTTTATAAAATATTCTCAATATTAAATTAAGCCTATATAGCATCAATCTTGATGACTTCCACCCCCTTCAAGAGATTCAGAAATTGTATTAGTTATTCCTTATAGAATAATTATGTTTCTAAATAAAATACTAGCATTAAAAAGTTTTTCTTATTTAAAGAATCCATAAACTTATTACAGTAACAGTTATTGACTGATCTAACTGCTTATAGTTACATTATCACAAAGAAGAGATTTATTTACCTGCAACAATAGCAGGCAATTTTTCTTTTTTCTAATCAGCAATTTTGCTTTCAGCTAAAAGGGTAGGAGCCAGAGAATCGTGTAAAGGTGTCAGAAGCTGACGTTCACTTATTATTCTTTGTTCTCTCCTACCCATGTCTGCTAGAACCTCCATTTAATTGTATGACTTGATGTGAATATCCAAGAGGATGCAGTGTTTCTGTTGTAAAGTAATACAGATATATTAATTTGGAATTCATAAAATGAAGCTTTTGGGTCAGCAGAAAGGATTGAAATTCTATACTAAAACATAATTTATAATAAACCAGGTACTTTCATTATCCTTTATATATACATGCTGCTTGTATTTTGTATTTTATCTCTTTGGATTTGAGAACAGTTTTAAGGAGATTTTTTGTAGAAGTTCTTCAGGTGATCTCAGCTGCTTTCAAAAAATTAAAAGAATATTAGTAATTGTAGAGAGACTACAAAAAGGAAACAGTATATTAATATGGTTCTCATCTTTTGGGAATATGATAGTACTATGCTCCTCAGTCTGCTAGTACTGTTCATTAAAATCAAAATACTTAAAAGCAGTGCTTATCATCAATAATCATAGCTACGAAGCAGATTAAAGTTGTAAAGTTGCTTGCAGCAGATTCTTATGTTGGAGATAGGATACAAGGGGAAGGAAACAGCCATCTTTGACATGAAAACTATGGCAGATCAAAATTCCTATTAATTTTTAACCTGTTGCAATGCACTTGGACAGCATATGCTGTTATTCCTTTCCCCTCTACCCTCCCCAGCTGTCTTTCTATAGATCCAAAAATTACTACTTCAAACTGGAACTCCTTGACTAAAAAAGTGAGAGTTCTGTCACAATTATGATCAAGTCCATTATGAAATACAACTCATCACAGCCCATATTTTGAGATAAATTGTCTCTGCCTGTCTTTTCCAGTAGGTTTCAAATGGCTGACAGATGATGATTTTGTGTTATTATGTTCTGCCTGTGCTACTAGTGCTGTCCTGTCAGATTTAAAGAATAAAACCTCAAATTTATGTTGAATAAGGTAATCGTTGCTGAGGGCCAAAATGGGAAGCTCAAGGTAGTGATGAATATAGTGCATATCTTAAGCATTATGTCCTTTGTGTTTTCCGAGCAGGCTGTGCTCATGAATGGCTTCAGTATAGATAGCCCAATAATGTTTTTTTTTTAATTAATTTTTTTGAGCTCTTTATCCCAAAGACTAACTTAATAGTTCTAGCTGTAACTATTCAGATTGTGAAAACTATTCAGTTTTTGAAATAAGCTTGTCCATTGAACTGTGGGGTTTCACAGAAGGGGATGTTCTTGCCTTTTGCTATCTGTCCCAATTGTGTTCCTTCCCTTTTCCATGCTGCCTCTGCAATTTGCTAATCTTCTCACTGAATCAGGTGAAGAGACTGAACATTAGCTTTCAGACAGGTCATGTTCTCATCTAGTTGACTACACAAATGCTACTGAGGCGTCAAGAAAGATAGCAGCAATGGGGTGAAAAAATAAACTTTGTCTTCAGCAGTAGTTCATGCCTTCTTGGACTTCATTGTTGGGTTTAGCCCTCAAATGACAAAAAATTTAGACATGAGGGAGAGTATACCTCCTCAAGTTACATGGTTTTTTACAAGGTAAAAATGAGATGTGTGTCATTGATTTTAAAGGTCAATAAAACTGAAATTAACCTCTCAAAGAATAGTTGAAGTGTTGTGCACAGAAAGTAGTGGTTCAAAAGAGATGCTTATGCCTTGAAAGTAATTAAACACTGGGGTGTCATTTTGTCTTCAATTTGTTTTCCTGTTCCACCTCCCTCCTGGTGTTTCTCTCTGCCACTTTAAGTATCTCTAATAAAAGATATCTGAATTTATGTATATACAAAACATGAGTCATTTTCTCAGTATTGAGATAACTGCTCAGAGCAATCATTCAGGTATTCTCACTTCATGACACTACTGTGTAAATGTTAGAAGCAATCATACTTTTTGCCAATGGTGCTATGCAACATGAAAATCATTGCACATATAATTTATACCAGCAGACTACTCAATTTGCTTTGCTTAATCTTACAAATGACCTAAACTGACTTTCAAAGTTTTTCCAAGTTCCATATTTGCTTTAGTACGTCCATTTCAGGCTATACATCTGTTGACAATTATTTCTCATTCTCATTTTAAAAGTAGACCTGAACCTTGTATGTTTTACAGGTTTCAAGTTGTATTTTTATTATGCTGACATGTAAATTTTGTGAGGATGATTAATGAGACCTGGAGATAATTGCTGGCAATAACTTCCCATTATGTCAGTAAGCACAAAGTATTTTTTAGTATGTCATCTGTGATTTCTGAGAACTGTGATGAGTTGACCCTGGCTGGATGTCAGGCACCCACCAAAGCTGCTCTATCACTCCCCTGCTCAGCTGGGCAGGAGAGAGAAAGTATAACAAAAGGATCATGGGGCAAGATAAGTAGAGGGAGAGATCACTCACCAATTACCATCATGGGCAAAACAGACTTGACTTGGGGAATAAAAATTAATTTAATTTAATCTCAATCAAATTAGAGTAGGATAATGAGAAATAAAAAAATCTTAAAAACAGTTTCCCCCACCCCTCCCTTCTTTCCCGGCTCAATTCCTGAATCCTCTACCTCCTCCTCACTCCAGCAGCATAGGGGAATGAGGAATGAAGGTTGTCATCAGTTCATCACATGTTCTTTCTGCTGTTCCTTCCTCCTCAGGGGGAGGACTCTTCACACTTCTGCTCCAGCATGGGGTTCCTCCCACAGGAAACAGTCCTTCACAAACTTCTCCAACATGAGTCCTTCCCACAGGCTCCAGCATGGGTCCCTCTAATGGGGTACAGTCCTTCAGGCACAGGCTGCTCCAGTGTGGGCTCCCCCACAGGGTCACAAGTCCCACCAGCAAATTTGCTCCAGCAAAGGCTCCACTTCCCACAGGTCCTGCCACGATCCTGCTCCAGAGCAAGCCTCCCACAGGGTCACAGCCTTCTTCAGGTATCCACCTGTTCTGGTGCAGGGTCCTGCATGGGCTGCAGGTGGATCTCTGCTCCCTTGTGGACCTCCATGGGATGCAGGGGGACAACCTGTGTCTTCATGGTCTTCACCACAGGCTGCAGGGGAATCTGCTCCAGCACCTGGAACACCTCCTCCCTCTCCTTCTTCACTGACCTTGATGTCTGCAGAGTTGTTCCTCTCAGTCTCACTCTGCTCTTCTCTGGCTGCAATTGTTTCTGCATAATAGCTTATTTCCCCTTCTTAAATATGTTATCACAGAGGTGTTGCTATAGCCATCACTGATGGACTTTGCCTTGGCCAGCAGAAGGTCCTTGTTGGAGCTGGCTGGCACCGACTGTCAGACATGGAGGAAGCTTCCAGCAGCTTCTCACAGAAGCCACCTGTCTTGGGGTGACTTGATGATGTTGTATCCCCTATCGCTCCTCTATGCCCAGAAATTAATTTTTTGCCTTTTCTGTGCCTTTAAACTGAGCCTTAGAGGGGGGAGAAAAAACTGAGCAAAACTTTCAAAGCAGTTTTGTTTCAAGGACACACAGACTCCTCTGCGTCGTGCAGCAGGGAGAGCGGAGGGGAGAACTCTGCTTGCTTTCCAGCCAGCTTTCGGCTTTCTTTTTCTCCGGGGGGAGACGGAGAGTTGAACTTTTGTTTTCCTGGGACTTCGTTTTTTCCCTTCTTCTTTTTTGGACTGTTTCAGCATCGGAACACATCGGGACTTTTTCCACCGAGGTGGAGGCCCTGGAGGAGGGGGCCCACCCCGTCCCAGATCCGAGGAGGAGGAGAGAGGCTACCTACAAGAGGTTTTATTATTTAGCATTATTATCCTCTTCCGGTGTATTTGTTAAATAAATAGTTTTTATCTCTTTCACTTTCCTTCGAGGAAAAAAAATTTTTTTTTCCCCGAACCTGCTGGGGGAGGGCTGGTTGTAACCTGCCTTCTCTCAGAGGATATAATTCCAAATTGGTCCAAACCGGCAGAAATAATTAGTGGTGCCCAACTGCGTGGCTCAAAGGAAAGTGAAAAACCTGTATTAATTACACTTTGGTTTGAATTTACTTACTCTGTGTTGGGATAAAATAGTCACCATGTTGGTTGAGTTCATAATGTCTCTCTGGCTTGATGTACTCATGTCTTTTTGGTCCTTAGGCTTGTTTGAGGTACTGATGCCTTTCTGGTCCCTAGGCCTATTTGCCTACCCACAACTTGCTCCGATCTTGTCCCTGATATGAAACTTTTGCAGAGTGGGGGGATGAATCAGGATTTCTATTTTGCTGTGCTCAGTGATAATGATTTATAACAAGTTAACAGATGTACAGGCAGTTGTTCAAAGTGTGTATATGTGGTTTTTCCGTCCTAATCCCGCTCCTAGTTTCAGTAGCCTGTTTTGGGAGTTTATTAGTAATTGCACCCAGTTTGTTAGAAGAGGAGGAGACGGGGTTTCCCAACCTTTCCTCTCCCTTCCCTTTAAATTTGATACCTTATCTTTTGAGAATGTTCAGTTTCCCCTGGATGTTAAAGAGACCACCTTCCTAGTATTTCTGGTATTTTATCTCGTAAGCTTCCTCTATGTGGTTTGCAGCTTGTCTAGAATGAGAGCTCAGATTTCCAGGGTGACTGATGAGACACCTGACCCAGAGGTGGAAAATCCTGAGTGGTGTGGGGAATGGGAGGATATGGGCCAAACCTTGAAGAATTTCTCTGACCCAATCACTTGGAACTTTCCCCTTGAACAAATTCAGAAACCAGCTGAGGTGGGGAAATATCTGAAAGAGAAATACAATGACAATTCTAATGAGAAAAAGCTCATTGCAATATGTTGGGCCTTGGCATATGCCTATCGCACACTGCTAGGTACTGTAGAGCAGCAGGTAAAGGTAGAGGGG
>NW_008238334.1:11624-12296 GCF_000691975.1 Corvus brachyrhynchos
ATGTCCATAAAGGACCTTCACAGCCAAAGAAAGGACTACACCTGATGGTCTGATGAATCCATAATAAGCTGGATGGTCCGTATTTGGGACACTGCAGGTGATGATGTAATGCTGGACGGTGCTGAAGTGAGGCATTTGGGATCCCTGTCACGTGATCCCGCTATTGACCAATCGATAATAAGGAGGGCTAAGTCTGACAGTCTCTGGAGATGGGTCTTGAATGGCGCAAGGGATAGATATATATGTGCGGAGATGATCTCAATATGCAGCAAACCCAGTGGAAGACCATAGAACAAGGGATCCAACACCTGAGAGACCTAGGGGTGGTAGAGATCGTCTTCACAGATGACCCAGGACTGAGGAGTCCAGACCGGGTCAGAGTTAATCCATTCATGTGGCGAAAACTCATATGACCTGGGCGACAAGAACATGCTTCTGCTTTAGCAATGATGAAACCAGATTACGGTGCGAATGAGACTGTACAGGATGTGGCGATGAAGCTCCGAGCATATGCAGATTCCATGCATGGCCCAACACATGCAAGAATCGCAGCTGTGGAAACAGGTATGCAGAAAGTGGAAGATAAGATAGAGAAGATGCACCAGGAACTCAAGAAGGAGATCAAAGAGGGCCTTCTCCAAATCTCAGCAGTACAGATCAGAGATTCTGCTA
>NW_008238334.1:12322-14042 GCF_000691975.1 Corvus brachyrhynchos
GAGAGAAGGTACAACCCACAAAGAGAGCTGTGGTATTTCCTATATGATAGTGGGGAAAACATGAGGAGGTGGGAGAGACAACCCACTTCTGCTCTGGCAGCACGAGTGCGTGAACTGAAGGAGCGCAAGACTCAGAAAGAAAGTTCCACCAAAAAGGAAGTAACACCAGTTGCCCATAGCCAAACTGCCAAAAATGACAGAAAAGACTATGACATGTCCAATCCCCTTGAAGGAACCTCTAAGATGCAGGCCCAGGGAGGGAAAAAAGGATAACCAGGACAAGAGGGGCCCTGTCTCTAGCCCGGTAGAGGCCAGGGAAAACTGTGTTTTTTGGACTGTGTGGATTTGTTGGCCTGGTACATCAGAACCACAAAAATATGATGCCTTGGTTGACACTGGTGCACAGTGCACAATAATCCCATTGCAACATGTGGGGGTAGAATCTGTTTCTATTGCTGGTGTAACAGGTGGATCACAAAATCTGAGCCTGGTGGAAGCTGAGGTGAGCCTGACTGGAAATGAGTGGAAGAAACATCTCATTGTGACTGGTCCAGAGGCCCCATGCACTGTGGGCATAGACTTCCTCCGAAGCGGGTATTTCAGAGACCCAAAGGGACTCAAGTGGGCTTTTGGAATAGCTGCTGTGGAGACAGAGAGCATTAGGCAAATGAACACCTTGCCTGCACTATCAGAGAACCCATCTGCAGTAGGCCTTCTGAAGGGGGAAGAACAAAGAGAACCAATTGCCACCTCGACAGTGCATCGCCGACAGTACAGGACAACTCGGGATGCTGTGATTCCCATCCACAAGATGATCCGTGAGCTAGAGAGCCTAGGGATGGTCAGCAAAACCCACTCACCCTTCAACAGTCCCATCTGGCCTGTGCGCAAATTGGAAGGAAAATGGAGATTGACTGTGGACTATCGTGCCTTGAATGAAGTGACTCCACCATTGAGTGCTTCCGTGCCAGACATATTGGAGCTCCAGTACGAGCTGGAGTCCAAAGCAGCGAAGTGGTACGCCACTATTGACATTGCCAATGCATTTTTCTCCATTCCTCTGGCAGCAGAGTGCAGGCCTCAGTTTGTCTTCACCTGGAGGGTTGTGCAATACACCTGGACCCAACTGCCCCAGGGGTGGAAGCACAGTCCCACCATCTGCCATGGACTAATCCAGACTGCACTAAAGGGTGAGGCTCCAGAACATCTGTAGTACATTGATGACATCATTGTGTGGGGGAACACCGCAGCAGAGGTGTTTGAGAAAGGAGAGAAAATCATCCAGATTCTCCTGGAAGCTGGTTTTGCCATCAAGAAGAGCAAAGTCAAGGGACCTGCCCAAGAGATCCAGTTCCTGGGAGTGAAATGGCATGATGGATGGAGTCAGATTCCCACTGAGGTCATCAATAAGATCACAGCAATGTCTCCACTGACCAACAAGAAGGAAACGCAAGCTTTCCTAGGTGCCATAGCCTTTTGGAGGATGCATATTCCAGAGTACAGCCCGATTGTGAGTCCTCTCTACCTGGTTACCCGCACAAAGAACAATTTCCATTGGGGCCCTGAACAGCAACAAGCCTTCACCCAGATTAAGCAGGAGATCGCTCATGCAGTAGCCCTTGGCCCAGTCAGGGCAGGACCAGAAGTGAAGAATGTGCTCTACTCTGCAGCTGGGAGCCATGGCCTGTCCTGGAGCCTTTGGCAGAAGGTGCCTGGTGAG
>NW_008238334.1:15774-15989 GCF_000691975.1 Corvus brachyrhynchos
ATTTAGCAGGTCCATAAGTCTCTAGGATCCTCTCGGCTGGCCATTCTTCCTCTCCCCATCTCTGGGTCCCCCCTATTACATGTCTTTTGGTACGGGAAAGTTTGTCATAAAGGGAGATTCCAAGGTGGGCTCCAGCGTTTTCAGCAAGTAGGAAGAAGTTTGGCTGAATGGCTCCAAGAGAACAGCTCCCTTTCCAGCGAGGTGGTAAGCTGGAG
>NW_008238335.1:0-316 GCF_000691975.1 Corvus brachyrhynchos
CGCGTTTAAGCGAACCTGCATGAAGCAAAACTCTCTCAGGTCCCTGCCGTTCGGGGGCCACGTTTAGCAGGGGGGGGATCCCGGGAGCAGGAGAATCCAGCCAGAGTCACGATACGAACACCGATACGATTTGAGAATGGTGTCCCCGTTTTATTGTTCGGTTACACTAACGCAACCGGGGGCTTGTAACCACAAGCCTCGGCGTGCCCTCGGGCAGAAGGGACGCAGCGTTAGCCTCCACAGCGTCCTCGCTGGACGGCTCAGTGGAATCGGAGTGAGATGGGTGCGTGCGCTGGCTCCTCCTCAGAGGAAGCAC
>NW_008238335.1:1815-3467 GCF_000691975.1 Corvus brachyrhynchos
ACACTTTCCCAGGTTTTTTCTCCACAGCGAAAGATTTTATTATTTAGCATTATTTTCCTTTTCCTGTGTGTTTGTTAAATAAATAGGTTTTATCTCTTTCACTTTTTTTTGGGGAAAATTTATTTTTCCCGAACCTTGTGGGGGGAGGGGTGGTTGTGCCTTCTCTCAGAGGATATATTTCTAAATTTGACTAAACCAGAACCATCTGTTAAAATTCTTGTTTGGAACTGGAGGATGCTGGCACGAGTAACTACCTTAACTTCAATATCAAGAGCATATGGTACGCTCTTGGGAGACACCGTACAAACCGGATATATGAAGAAGAATGTATATATTAGGAAAAGAATTTACTAATCGTGTAATGGGAGGGGGGAAATGAGTCAAGATTATGAAGAGTTTAGCTAGGAGTTAGAAGCAATTTGTACTGATTGAATCAAAATATGAGTTAATGAAGAGTTAGAAATTTAGCCAAGAAGTATAGTGCTATTCACTGTTGCAGTGGGGATTTCTGCAATGTATAGACAGCGAGGCCCGTGGAAAAGAAATAGGGACCGATTCTTGATAGATGTTTTTCAGAGATCTTTATTCTCCAGCCACATGGTCGGGGTCCAGCCCAAGAACTCTGGCAATCACGGGACAAGCAGGGTCCTTCCCAGGCAGGGGAACACAAAACAACCAATGGGGAATGAGGTTGACCAGGGAGTAGGGAAACCCCGTAGGCCGTGCCTCTACTCCAGAGTCTCCTCCCCCTGGACCCCACAGCAGGGGGGAGGAACCCCAACACTTCACCCTTTATTGTAACTAAAAGAGATTTAAAACTTAACGTTGGAAACAACTGGATAAACATAAGATAACAAGAAGTTTCAAAAGAAAACAAGCCACCCTCCTGAGTCTCTGAATGTCCAAACAGATTTTTTCTTTGGAACATCTTAGGGCTGGCAGAAGGGAGACAGGACTCTCTGAGCATGCTTTGTGGGGAAACTGAGGCAGGAGAGGGTTTCTTCCATTTGTACCTGTTGGAACTCTAAGCAACAATAGTTAATCCCCTCCCCGCCTTGTCATCCCCCACTCAGCATGGGAAAGGGATTTTTGGGAAAACAATTGGTAAAGGCATGGTATTGTGAGGGAAAGCATGAGTGAAAGAACGGATTAGGAATACACTGAGGATAATAGGATATAGGATAAAAGGGAAAGGTAGAATTGCGAAAGGGAGGCTGTATGGGTTGTTCATAATGGCAATATTGTCTGACATGACTACGATTCCCAGCCTTTCACAGAAACACCACCAGGTGCGGCAACATTTGCTGCTTGCAGGCCTTTCTTTCCTTGTATAATTTTAAACTCCACCACTTCACCGTCTCCTAAGGCTGGGATATATTTTTTGGGATTATTCTTCATAATGGCAGTATGATGAATGAATATGTCTTCCTTGTTGTCACATCTCGTTATAAAGCCATAATTTTTTTTTGACATTATACCATTTTACTATTCCTAAAACCTTAGCTACGATAATTTTTTCTTTTTTCTGTGTCACTGCTGTTTTTTTGTATCACTGTGTTCCTGCTTGCACTTTCACTTTTGCTCGCTCCTGCTTTGTACCTGCTGGATCTGCCAGGGCTGCCGGGGCTGCCCATGTCTGCACGCTCTCACCA
>NW_008238335.1:3518-5548 GCF_000691975.1 Corvus brachyrhynchos
TCATATCAAGCCCACCGACCCAAATCAAGAAAAGAAATGTGCATGCACAAAGGACTAGTAACCTCATTTTAATAAGAAGCGGGAATGGGAGGTGCTGGAGATATGTATATGATTAATATGTAACACTTTGCAAAATAAATAGAGGGGAAACAACCATGTAAGGGGCTGGCATGTCTCTAGGAGGCAACTCCTGTGCTGCCTGCCGGTGTAATAAACATACCACTTTCTAACTTTAATTAGTTAGAGAGTTTTTGTCCTTGAATAACCAGTTTTTTAATGATTCACTACAATTCGGCAGGAACCATCAGTGAAGAGGGGGTATAATCATTCACTCTCTGGTAGCTGGTTATATGGTGGGGCTTCCTCAGCACATGTCACTTGCTCTTCCTCTTCTTCAGAAGATAATCCAAAATCTCACCTTCAGGCCAGTTTGTTATGATCTCCAGAATCCCAGGGCAATTAGGAATTCCTGTCCAGGCTTGCTGTGTGATCAGAGCGATCCACTTGCTCCACATAGCATCAGTGAGATGATGTGTAGAAGGAACCTTACCTTTGAACATCCAACCCAGCACTGGTAGTCAGGGTGCCAGAAGCAGCTGCACTTCAGTGACAATTACTTCTGAGGCAGCTTGAACTCCTTCATAGGCGGCCAAGATTTCCTTCTCTGTTGGGGTATAGCTGCTCTCAGATCCTTTGCATCCCTGACTCCAGAACCCGAGCCAAGTCTCTCCAGGTCCCTTCTGCCACAGGCTCCAGGAAGGTCCATTCTCCCTGACCGCAGTGTAGAGCACATTCTTCACATCTTGCCCCGTTCTGACTGGCCCAAGGGCTACTGCATGGGCAATCTCCTGCTTGATTTGTTCGAACGCTTGTTGCGGTTCCAGGCCCCACTGGAAATCATTTCTCTTTCATGTCATGAGATAAAGAGGGCTTACAATCATGCTGCACTCCGGGATATGCATCCTCCAAAAGCCTACAGCACCTAGGAAAGACTGTGTTTCCTTCTCGTTGGTCAGTGGGGACATAGCAGGGATTTTGTTAATTACCTCCATCGGGATCTGGCAATGTCCATCTTGCCACTTGACTCCCAGAAACTGAATTTCTTGAGCAGGTCCCTTAAGCTTACTTCATTTAATGGCAAAACCAGCTTTCAGGAGAATATTTATAATCTCTCCTTTCTCAAAGACTTCCCCTGCTGGGTTCCCCCACACAAAGATGTCATCGATGTATTGCAGATGTTCTGGAGCCTCACCCTCTTCCGGTGCAGTCTGGATCAGTCCATGGCAAATGGTGGAACTGTGCTTCCACCCCTGGGGCAGCTGGTTCCAGGTGTATTGCATGCCCCTCCAGGTGAAGGCAAACTGGGGCCTGCACTCTGCTGCTAAAGGAATGGAGAAAAACGCATTAGCAATATCGGTGGCATACCACTTTGCTGCCTTGGAATCCAGCTCATACTGAAGCTCCAGCATGTCTAGCACAGCAGCACTCAGTGGTGGTGTGACCTCATTCAGGCCACGGTAATCCACCGTCAGTCTTCATTCTCCACTGGACTTATGCAAAGGCCATATAGGGCTGTTAAAGGATGAACAAGTCTTGCTGACAACCCCTTGCCTCTCCAGTTTACAAATCATCTTATGGATGGGAATCACAGAGTCTTGGTCAGTGTGGTATTGCTGACGGTGCACTGTTGCTGTGGTGATTGGTACCTGTTCTTCAATGCTCAGCAGTCCCACAGAAGAGAGGTTGCCTGAGAGGCCAGGCAGGGTATTCAGTTGTCTGATGTCTTCTGTCTCTAGAGCAGCTATCCCAAAACCCCAACAATGTCCTTTTTGGTCTTTGAAATATCCATTTCTGAGATAGTCTATGCCGAGGATACATGGGGCCTCTGGGCCAGACACGATGGGGTGTTTCTGCCACTCATTCCCTGTAGGTTTCGGGGGTTCTGGGGTCCAGTCGGGACGGCCGGACGTAGACGGTAACGGATGGAGACGAGAGATCTCTATAGGCAGGGGTCGGGGCCGCACCGGGGT
>NW_008238335.1:5642-6924 GCF_000691975.1 Corvus brachyrhynchos
GTGGGTTGGACGGTCGGGACGGACGGAGACGAGAGATCTCTGAAGTCAGATCTTGGAACATGCGGTTTATTGCAGAGGGTGTGGGTACAGGGGCACTGCTTAGAGCTGCCAGCCGCAGCTCGGAGCAGGCCCAAGAGAGCAAGAGTGTAAGTGTAAGAGTAAGGGTGGAGTAAGCGAAGAGGAGGTAAGTAAGAGAGTAAGTGGGTAAGGGAGTAAGTAGAGTGGAGTGGTGAAGTCCTGGTTACAATACAATAAATCATCTTCTGTACTGAATATTCTAATTGTCACTAACCAATCTAATACAAGATACAAATCCTATAGCATTTACATACAGCCTATAAGAGTTCTTATATTACCATAGAGTGTTACATCTTAACTTCTAAAAACTACTCTTTGGACCCCTTCTGCTGAGCTAGTAGGGTCTGCTCTGACCCTTGGACCTGCCTGCTAGCAGAGGGTCTTGTTCAATCAAAAGGGGATTACTTCAGTGGCCATACCATTGTTTTCTAGTTGTTCAGTAACTAAGACCTGGTATTTCAAAAGTGGCTTTCATTTCGATGTTGCCTGTAGTTTTCATATTCCCAAAATCTTTTGTCAGGCAATCATATTTCCAAGGCTTTCCTGTTTCATCTTCCCCAACAATTCCCAGTCAAGTTCCCTTCAGCATCCAGTAGAGTCAGCTGCTGGTATCCTCCTGTCACCCCAGAAATGGAAATGGCTTCTGCTCCCATATACCTTGATGTCATCAGGGTACATTGAGCACCGGTGTCAACCAAAGCCATATACCTTTGTGGGTCAGACATTCCAGGCCATCGGATCCACACAGTGCAATAGATCTGATAGTCCCTTTCCGCTACCTGACTAGAGGCAGGGCCCCTCTAATCCTGGTCATGGTACACATTGCTCTACTCCTGTAAATATGTTCCTGGGGTCCCTTCAAGAGAATCAGTCATATTATCATTCCTGTACTGTCTGGAGTTCTGTCCATGAGAGACTGGACCAGCGTTGACCCTAGATGAGCTTCTTGCGGTCATTGTTCCTCTTTTCAGTTCATGTACCTGAGCAGCTAAGGAGGAGGTGGGTTTTCCATGCCACTTCCTCATGTGTTATGATCCAGTTTTAAGGTTCTTAGAAATGCCTCTGCCCGAATGAAGGTGCAAACGAGACCATATGCCAGTGACAATAGTAAGGGTTTTATTTGATGGTAAATATGAGATAGAGAGGGAGAGAGAGAGAGAGAAAGGAAGAAAGAAGTAGAAGATAGATGAGGGAAAGACAGAGC
>NW_008238335.1:7296-7784 GCF_000691975.1 Corvus brachyrhynchos
ATTGTTATTCTGACTTGGTGCCTCCCACTGGTTTGTTTTCAAACTAGTACATATTTTGGCACTCAACGTGAGGCTTGCTCTGAGAGAAAGTCAGAATTACAATTTTGTATTAACAGAAACCTATTCACCATGGTGCTCAGCTTGTCTACATGGGTACTGTATCTTGCTCTCTATATTTTTCCTCACACAGGGAACTACCTGCCTGTTGTATTACTCCTGTTGAAACCAGGGAATGGTATTAGAATTGCTTTATTGGTTTATTATGTCTATAGCATAATAACCTGCCGAGGCAATGAATACCATTTGGAATATATATTCAGTTTTGTTTGTCTGTCTTAATCTGGGCTGCTATGTCTGGGATCTCCTCAACAATCGCACCCAGGCCCTGGTGGGAAGAGTAGAGAGTGGTTTCTTCCAGCCTTTCAGGCCAGGCACAGCAGTTTTTGAAAATATTGAGTTCCCTCTGGATGTTAAGGATGGTATAATCT
>NW_008238335.1:8004-9183 GCF_000691975.1 Corvus brachyrhynchos
CCATGTCTACGCAGACTGACACAGAGGAGAAAGAACCCAGACGCAAGACAACAGCGTCCATGTCCACGCAGACTGACACAGAGGAGAAGGGAACCAAAAGCACTGTCAGCGTCCCCATGCAAACCATCACTGAACCAGAACAGCCTAAACCGATTGCAGTTGCCCCCGTGCAGAAGAAGAAATCAAAAAGCAAATCAGTCCGCATAGTGACTGACGAGGATGCAGCAGGACCTTCGCACCCAGCAGAAGAGGCAGAGCCAGAGATCATCACTCGGTCGCTATCCCTGGGTGAGCTGCGAGACCTGCGGAGGGAATTCACCCGCCAGACGAACGAGTCTATCCTGACCTGGCTGCTCCGCATCTGGGACGCTGCAGCCAATGACACCATTCTGGACGGAAGTGAGGCCAGGCAACTGGGATCTCTGTCCCGGGATGTGGTCATTGACCAGGGGATCGGGAGAACCCAAGAAACCCTCAGCCTCTGGCGGCGACTGCTTACAAGTGTAAGGGACAGCTACCTTTGTAAAGAAGACCTCCAGGTGCACCAAGGAAAATGGAGCACAATGGAACAAGGTATCCGGTGTCTGAGGGAATTGGCTGTGCTGGAGATCATTTTCTCAGAAGACGAGAGATTTCCTAAGAGCACGGATGGTGACTAGTACACATCACAGATTTTGTTGAGATTCGCACATCTTGGACCAGAGATGAACTCCCGTTACCTGGCAATCCTGCAATGGAGGGAAGGCGAGGACAAGGTGGGTGTCTTGGTCAACAAACTGAGGATTTATGAGGACACTGCGGGGCTGGGGCAGCGTGATGCCAATCAATCCAAGCCCATCCCCTGGATCAAGTTTCCTGAAGAGGCAGACTCAGAGGGGGGGTCGAGGGGGTGGCAGAGACGTGTTGCTTTGACCCAGCCCACTGCGGGGCTGGGGCAGTGTGATGCCAATCAATCCCAGCCCATCCCCTGGATCGAGTTTCCCGAAGAGGCAGACTCAGAGGGTGGGTCGAGGGGCGGCTCAAAGCCTAAGCCGCACCCCCCCGGGGACGGCGCCCGGGTACAAACCGCCTACCCCGGTTTGGGAAAATTCCCGGTTACTCGGTTGTTCACTAGTTCTTTGTTATATATGCCTCGTCTCGGTTTCCCCCAGTGGTTCTTGTTAAATTGTATCCTCCCCC
>NW_008238335.1:9420-9834 GCF_000691975.1 Corvus brachyrhynchos
ACTATCGGCTCCTGCTGTGTTTCCATCTGCAAAGAAGCCAGCTAGCTAGCTCAGCCAGCAGCACCTTTCTTGATGCCTAAGTTGTTTCTGCAACGCACAGAAGTAACACAGCTGGACTCTCTCTGACCGGGGGCATGCCAGAGCTTGTGCCTCGAGCACAAGAACTGCATTAGACATGAGCATTCAGTGAGCCATTGACCATACTGTCATAATTCCTGAGCTTGTTGGCAACAGAGCCCACTGTTTCTCGGTTGTTCTCAGCATCAATCGTTGCAATGAAGGAGGTGTATTGCTGTGGCCCTAGCTTTGCCAGGTTCCACAACATCTGCCCTGCGCACCTGACCTTGTCGGGGTCATTATCATGCTGTCCATCCCTCCCAAAGAGTACCTCTAATACTGCCACCTCTCTTAGCT
>NW_008238335.1:13420-15525 GCF_000691975.1 Corvus brachyrhynchos
TGTCCCCCGGGGGGGGGGGTCGGTCTCTCACAGCAGGCTCTGGGTCTGTTGCATCATGTGCAGTCCTGTGGGGCCAAGCCTCTCATGTGAATGTCCTGTGGATGTGGCCTGTGGGGTTGGGGATTCCACAGCTGGGCCAGTTTGTGTAATCAGAAGATGGGTCTTTATTGCCTCTCACCAGAGGTTATACCATGCACCCAAAACCACCTCCTCCCCCCTCAGCTGGGGGGAGTCTGTGTAAACCTGGCTTCTGTGAGCTGTGCTCTCCCCCACCCCAAACTCAGCTGGGGATAGTTGCAGCTGGTGGCTTTGGCCTTTTGTGGATGCATAGCTTTCCTTCAGCCTGAGATGATTGAACAATGCATTTCCCTTTATCTAATCAACAGTTTGACTTTCAAAGTCCCACTCTTCAGGGAGGCTTCTTTGGTTGTAGCTTCTTTATAATGAGCAAAACTTTATATCAATGTTTGAGGCATGAACTATTTTCAGTCTGACAGCCACCCCGTGACTCAAACATTGTAATAAATGTCTCTTTCCTAGAGGTCTTCTTCACTTTATGGGTTGTCTACGGAGGTGATGAGGAGAGATAATAGGAGAAAGGATCGAAACAGTAGAAGCAATAATACAAGTAATCTTACAGTGTCCAACAGTTTGAAAAGTCAAAATGCAAATTCAATTGTAATCATCAATTCAATTTTCATTAGTCAGTGCCCCCACCCCGTTAATCCTAGAAATCAGTGTTTTTTAATGCGTAGTGGGTGTTAGGGATATCACAATATTGTATCTCTTAAATGTTGCTTCAATATATTTTGGAATTAGTTATAGAATTATACAGTGGGTTTTCATTTTTAAATTCCATAGAGGGGTATCCTCAATGGGTACATGTATTAATATGTGTCAATCAGCTGAGTTTAAGAGGATTCCCCACTCTTGTAGTATAATTGATTAACTTTGCACTCTGGAATAAATGTGAAGGGATTTGTTGAGGATGTGTGTTCTCTTCTTGGCTGCACTCACATATAGTTAGAAGAATTTTATAGGTACTCTGCTGAATAATTCTATACATTATGAAGGATTCATTTTTATGATACAAAATTAACACACAAAACATTTCCATATAAAATGTTTTCATGCAAACATATCTTTACATCACGGCTATGCTCTGTTTTCCAGGAGACAGATTATAGCACTGTTGTAATTTAATCTTGACACAAACTAGAAAGTGTGTTTTTTTCTAATTGGTGATGGGATAAACAAAATTGCCCAATCAAAATTTATAAAGAAAAAACATTTATTATGCGACCGAAATATCGGTCTCAAAAGCCATGATCAAGAAAAGCAGCACTGAGCCGGGGTCGGAGCTGGGTGAACACATATAGATCTGACCTCTACTGCATCAGATCTCCCAAGTTCATGAGTGCTGCTTTGGCTGGTCCCTTCTTACACAGTTTTTGGGTAGAGTCCGAATTAATTCTATTTTTCTCGCAATTTAGCATATTCATGATGTTTTCTTGTCCCGAAGTTGGGCTGCACAAAGCCTTTCCTGGGTCTGATGAATTGTCCATCCTGGGTGATGAATGGGCCATCTCTGATGATGAATGGGCCATCTCTGGTTCCTGGAACAGTTATTTTTAGTTCCCGGAATGTCCGATTCCTTATCAGATGCGATGTAGATATCAGAGTGTGGTGATCAAGTCGTCATATGTAGATATCAGAAGGTGGTAATCAAGTTGTCATGGTGCAAATGTCCTGGTGATAAGATCCAACCCCACCTAGGTGGAATCCTCACTTATTGTGAGAGAACTACTTTTGGTGTTGTGAAATTTTTCTCTCAGCTGGGCTGGTGGAGGGATTTTGAAACTTGGTCTCTACATGGTCTGATTACATTCCAGTTTTATACATAATAGCACGAATTACATACTTTATTTATAACAGTGAGATTAAAAATGAAATTAATTTCCTTTCAAACTTATCCCAGGTAGCTTTTTCTTCTGGACTTTAATGAGTATGAGAAGTGAGGCAAAGTTAAAATACTGTCTTAAGACATATGGCATGAAATTTAACAGTACATTAGTTTGAGAGCTGGTAGAAGGCTTTTCTGTATT
>NW_008238335.1:15950-16694 GCF_000691975.1 Corvus brachyrhynchos
TATCACATTTAGGTGTGATTTTGCTGCTTGCAGTTTCTCTGCTCTCAAACTGTTTCCCTTATCTTCTATGCAGGGATATTTGACATTCCTAGAAAAGAGAAAAGAAACAAACTTCCCCAGCAAAATACGTCTGAGTGAAACAAGTTGATAATTGCATTATCTAATTTAGGTGGAGTTTTAGTTTTTATTCTCTGAAGTGCTTGTTGCACTACTTTTGTTGTTTCCCACAGGTTTTCAGTGGGGTTTCCTCCAATTGATTGTTCAGCGGAGGGAGTGAGACTGCTTTTAAAAGTTTTGCAAGAGTTGCAGTCTGTGAATCAGGCATTTGAGTTGCTTTTTTTCTTTCAGGGTTTTAGTAGGCTTCTGCTTTTCACCCTGGAGCAGTTTGCCTTATCAGTTTGCTCCTTTTGTTCTAGTGATTTTCCTTTTGGACAAAATCGAGTTAGACAGCAAGCAATGCTACTGCCTAAAACCTCCTTTTTTTTTTTTTTTTTAATAACCAATCACATTTTTAGTAATCAACCATCTTTTAGTAACCAATTGTTCCTTATCACAATTTTTTTTACCAAGTCCACCCCAGGAGTAGAGAGGTGCCTAACAAATTAACCAAAGAAGGACAACAAAACTTTTTTCTTTTTTTTTTGCACTGGCCACTCAGGACAGGCATTTTCCCCTAAGGTTTCTCTGTAGCCCCCACAGACAAGGCTGCATGACAAATACCTAGGCCTGCATAGGGACAACACC
>NW_008238335.1:17738-22108 GCF_000691975.1 Corvus brachyrhynchos
AGTCCCGGCGTTGTTTCCAGCAGGAAGAAAGAACGGCCAAAAAGAAAGAAGCAGCAGCTCCTTTCTCTGCAGCTTCTCTCTCCGGACGCTCAGAGCGAACTGACCCCACACCCAGGTGTAGACAAAGGAGTAGCCAGGCCCGCCCCACTCCCCTTTTTGTCTTTCTTAAGTACAGCTATTTGTCCCCTAGCAACATGCATATGAGAGAAAATTCCTTTAACAGGAAAAAAAACTAAGACTAAACTAAAACCCCAACACTTACATACACTTGCTGTACTTTTCTAACCAGTTCCTCTCAAATTTCTCACTATTCTCTGCCACTCTCCCCTCACTCATTATCTACACCTTCATTTTCTGCCAAGTTCTTTATTCCTGCTCTTTCTAGTCTGATACCAAGCTCTCTCCTCTGGCAGCTTGGACACCACCCACTCCTTCTAGTCGGAGTACAATACCACTTTCTCTCACAGTTAATACATGCAAACAAATAGAAGCTTCACAACTGTTTTCACACACTAAACACGGGATTTAAAAGGGAAATTAGATGGAGCTATAGTAGAAAGGCATTGAGCGTCTGGATGTTTTCAATTCAATAGCTAAAATCTTTCCCTTCCAATAATACAATCTGCCTTCCTCCGGATAACAAGGCTGAACTCCAAACCAACAGTTTATATGATTTATACTCATTCACTCTTTCTCATTCTCCCACTCATTCCACAATAAAAACCCATAATAACACAGTAAAAAAAAATAGCAACACGGCATGACTGTGAGGTCCAACCCCTGGGGCCTCCAACCCCTTAAAAGTACCTTTCCTTTTGCCCAGGACTAATTTTGGGAGACTCAGTCTCCTCGGGACTTGCAACCCACCCTCGGGGATTCAAACCCCGGATCCATGGGAATTTCTACTTAACAAAAAATAATAGCAAATACCTTAATTTGTTGCAGATGGTCCTTGTCTGCTCCTGCTGTGAGCCAGGGGACAGCTGAGCTCCGCCTGAAAATTCAGGGCCGCGGCTTGGAGGTCTGCTTACCCCTGGATCCAGCAGCTGGGCAGAGTTAGGGTCCCATCTCAGGGTGCCAGTTGAATCACCCCAAACCGGGCCAAGAGACACTTCAGAGACAGAGTCTGAGAAGTGGGTATTTGCTTTATTTGGCGCCAGGTGGGTGGGGGATCGCTCCTCCAAACACACAAAAGGAAACTAAAAACACCTGAATCAGTTTACGACCACCTCCACAGTTTCCTCAGAGAAAACTGCATCAGAATTCCCAAGAGTCCGAGTCCCCACAGAGGAAGCCTCGACCTCCACAACCCCCTCAGAGAGGGTTGCATCGGAATCCCTAGGAATTGACTATCACCTCCACAACTTTCTCAGAGAAAGCGGTGTTGCTGTTTCCCCCAGAGAACGGCAAAAATCATGACATAAATCCAGGTCAGATGATATGGCCGAAGCAGAGCTGAGCCCCATTTAATGAAAAGCTCATCTTTTATTGTGTGGTTCGCAATAAAGAAATTACATGATTGGCCTATTCACCCACCACCTCTCAAGGTGATAGGTTGAGCAGTAAGACACCCATTTCCAAATATTATTCTCACAAGACTAAAAACAATTCTACTGTTCTCACAACAACCTGCACCTGTGGAAATGGTTTACATTCTCTCAAACTGTTGTCCATCCAGTTTGCATGAGAACGGAAGCTTTCACAGAGAAGCTGTGAGAAGCTGGATTTCTCTAACTGCTCTCATGACAAAGAAAAGTTTCACAGGAAAATTCCTCTGCTCCTGCATTTTAGCATCCACAAAAGTGGCATCAGAATTCCAAAGAGTCTGGGTCCGCACAGAGGAAACCTCAAACTCCACAAACACCTCAGAGAGGGCTGTGTCAGAATCCCCCGGAGTAGCTGTGTCCCTACAGAAGGAAACCACAGAAAATAATCTCCTCAGAGGAGACCATACTATTGTCAAAAGGCACTTGGGGTCAGAGAATAGTATGCTTGCCGACTACGCCAATAAATGTTATGATCCAGTTTTAAGGTTCTTAGAAATGCCTCTGCCCAAATTAACAGGAGGACTGCAGCCACCATTCTACCAGACTAACCACTAACAGGGTGTCAGGTTGTATCCTGACTGTCAGTTTGAACCAGTGTTTTTTTTTTTTTTTTTTCTTTTTTTTTTCCTTTTCTTTAATTTCCCTGTTAAATTGTTATTCTGACTTGGTGCCTCCCACTGGCTAGTTTTCAAACTAGTGCAGGGAGACAGAAAGAGTGACAGGGACAGAATAAGGAAAATATCACCACTCTGTGGACCCCAAGATGTTCTGTTGATCCTGTGCAGCTGGTCTTCTTGGTGGTGAAGGTCCCCCCAGAAAGCATAGAGTCCAGTAGGTATATATGCTCAGACTAGGTAGGCATGTCTGGGCATGTCCCCCTGGAGGTGGGGGGGGGGGGGGGGGGCGTTCCCCTACAGCAGACTCTGGGTCTGTTACATCACGTGCAGTCCTGTGGGGCCAAGCCTCTCATGTGAAAGTCCTGTGGATGTGGCCTGTGGGGTTGGGGATTCCACAGCTGGGCCGGTTTGTGTAATTGGAGGATGGGTCTTTATTGCCTCTCACCAGAGGTTATACCATGCACCCAAAACCACCTCCTCCCCCCTCAGCTGGGGGGAGTCTGTGTAAACCTGGCTTCTGTGAGCTGTGCTCTCCCCCACCCCAAACTCAGCTGGGGATAGTTGCAGCTGGTGGCTTTGGCCTTTTGTGGATGCATAGCTTTCCTTCAGCCTGAGATGATTGAACAATGCATTTCCCTTTATCTAATCAACAGTTTGACTTTCAAAGTCCCACTCTTCAGGGAGGCTTCTTTGGTTGTTGCTTCTTTTAGCTTCATTGGTTGTAGCTTCTTTATAATGAGCAAAACTTTATATCAATGTTTGTGGCATGAACTATTTTCGGTCTCTGACATCATGTCTTCTACATGCTCCTGAAGGAAAAACCAAAGGTTACCTTGCAGAGTGCATCCCCTCTCCTTGGCTGGGGGATGTCTGCTCCTAATGGCAGAGACTCTTGTTGGTGCTGGAGAGATGTGGTAAGCTCCTTTCTCATTTTCTGGTGGCCCTCTTCAATTTTCTCTTCCAAGCTCCGGATGTGTTCAGCCAGCTTTGTTTCCACAGATGAGACATGGGTGCGTAGTGGGGTGGTGACAGTGTCCTCCTAAATTCTTAGCTTGTTGACCAACTCACCCACCTTGTCCTCTTCTTCCCTCCATTGCAGTGTTGCTGGGTAACGGGAGTATATCTCTGGTCCAAGCCGTGTGAATTTCAACCACTTTTGCAACATGAACTGGACACCATCTGAGCTCTTAGGGAATCTCTCATCTTCCGAAAAAATGATCTCCAGCACAACCAGTTCCCTTAGGCATCAGATACCTTGTTCCATTGTGCTCCATTTTCCCTGTTGCACATGGAGATCTTCTTTACAAAGGTATCTATCCCTTACACTTGCCACCAGTCACCATCAGAGGCTGAGAGTTTCCTGGGTTCTCCTGATCCCCTGGTCAATGACCACATACCAGGACAGGGATCCCAGTTGCCTGGCCTCACTTCCGTCCAGAATGGTGTCATTAGCTGGGGCGTCCCAGATGAAGAGTAGCCAGGTCAGGATGGACTTGTTTGCCTGGTGGGTGAATTCCTTCCGCAGGTCACACAGCTCACTCAGTGATAGAGACCAAGCGATGATCTCTGTCTCTGTCTCTTCTGATGGATGCGATGGTCCTGCCGCCTCCTCATCAGTCACTATGTGGACTGATTTGCTCTTTCATTTCTTTTTCTGAACAGGGGCAACTGCTACTGGCTTAGGCTGTCCTGGCTTGGTGATGGTTTGTGTGGACACAGTGACTGTTGTTTTCGTTCCTTTTCACTCTGTCTTGGTTTGAAAGAAAGGTGTCTGCCAAGGAAGGCAGGAGTCTCCCTTGAAATGAAAAAGAAAATGCAATACCCTTCCCTCTGAATTATTACAATTTCAAAATTAAGGGGGTTTCAGGCAAAGGTATGAGGAATGGGAATAACAGTTCTTTACTATTATTTATGTATATGTGTATAACAAGGCAAACAAACAGCAATAACTATGGCAATAACAGCAAACAGAAACACAAACCTAGTGCCAGCCTTCTTGGCTGTCAGGCCCTTTCCCCTCTGGTGCAGTTACTGTCGCAGCCGGAAGGGGCTCTGGCGGCTCCTGGTGAGCAGGGCAGGTGCGATGGTTCCCCCGTGGCTGCAGGGGGCGCTCCAGAGAGAGCTTGGGGAACACGCGCCACTGGTGGCTTGGGATCCTGGGAAGAGATGGAACAAAGGCTTCCCAAAACCCCGGGCAGCCGGACCC
>NW_008238335.1:22562-23050 GCF_000691975.1 Corvus brachyrhynchos
GAATTATATACATATATACATGCAGATACTGATACGAGTACAGAGCCATGGGTAGTTCACCCTAAAACAAGGTCCCCTTGAGGTATGCATCAGGTCTCTCCATCCTTTTGCATCACCCACCAGGTGCAACCTGGTCCCCAAGCGAAGACAACTCCATGGATGGGTTTGTCTTTGCTCGAGGCACAATTAACCCAAACAGTTTTTCCTAACAGACCCCTCATGTGCACCACTGGAACCTTATCCCTGTCTGTTGTTTGTAGGAGTTCGGATTGGGAAGGGCCTGCTCGGTTGGTAGAGCCTCGGGTGTTAACTATCCCGGTGGCTCTTGCTAAATGCACCTCCCAGTTTTTGAAAATCCCCCCGCCTAGTGCCTTCAAAGTGGTTTTAAACAATCCATTACACCGCTCAACCTTCCCAGCTGCTGGTGCATGGTAAGGGATGTGGTACACCCACTCAATGCCATGTTCTCTAGCCCAGGTGTTTATAAG
>NW_008238335.1:23413-24747 GCF_000691975.1 Corvus brachyrhynchos
CTGATGGTCTGAGGCATCATGGGCCCATTGAGCTAGGAACAACTCTCCTTTATGTTGCCAATCCAAGTCTATTTGGGACACTTCTATTTTCGCAGCCTGATCTACCTGTTTGTTGTTACGATGTTCTTCATTAGCCCTACTCTTGGGAACGTGAGCATCTACGTGACGGACTTCCACAGGCAGCTTCTTTACCTGAGTGGCAATGTCTTTCCACTCATCAGCAGCCCAGATTGGTTTTCCCTTATACTGCCAGTTTGCCTTCTTCCACCTTTCCAGCCAACCCCACAGAGCATTGGCTACCATCCATGAATCAGTGTAGAGGTAGAGCTTTGGCCACTTCTCTCTTTCAGCAATGTCCAGGGCTAATTGGAGGGCTTTGAGTTCAGCGAGTTAGCTCGATCCAACCTCTCCCTCAGTAGCTTGTTCAACTTGTCGTGTGGAGCTCCATACAGCAGCTTTCCATTTCCGGCTAGCACCTACAATTCGGCAGGATCCATCACCGAAGACGGCATATCGCCTTTCAGTCTCTGGTAGCTAATTATATGGTGGGCCATCCCCGGCACGTGTCCCTTGCTCTTCTTCTTCAGAAGATGATCCAATGGTCTCACCTTCCAGCCAGTTTGTGATTATTTCCAAGATCCCAGGGTGATTTGGTTTTCCAATATGGGCGTGCTGCGTGATGAGGGCAATCCATTTGCTCCAAGTAGCGTCGGTGGCGTGATGCGTGGAAGGAACCTTTCCCTTGAATATCCACCCCAGCACCGGTAGTCGGGGTGCCAGGAGGAGTTGTGCCTCTGTGCTGATTACTTCTTAGGCAGCTTGGACTCCTTCGTAGGCTGCCAAGATTTCCTTCTCTGTTGGAGTGTAGTTGGCTTCGGACCCTCTGTAGCTTTGGGTCCAGAATCCTAGTGGTCGGCCCTGAGTCTCCCCAGGCACCTTCTGCAAAGGCTCCAGGACAGACCATTGTTCCCGGCTGCAGAGTAGAGCACGTTCTCCACCTCTGGTCCTGTCCTGACTGGGCCAAGGGCTACGGCATGAGCGATTTCCTGCTTGACCTGGGCAAAGGCTTGTTGTTGTTCAGGGCCCCAATGGAAATCGTTCTTCTTGTGGGTAACCAGGTAGAGCGGACTCACGATCTGGCTGTACTCGGGAATGTGTATTCTCCAAAAGCCTATGGCACCTAGAAAAGCCTGGGTTTCCTTTTTGTTGGTCGGTCAAAACATTGCTGTGATCATATTGATGACCTTGGTGGGAATCTGACGCCTTCCGTCTAGGTACTTTACCCCGAGGAACTGGATCTTTCGGGCAGGTCCCTTGACTTTGCTCTTCTTGAT
>NW_008238336.1:0-1170 GCF_000691975.1 Corvus brachyrhynchos
ATTAGCCCAATAATTTAAAAATTCTTACAGTTAAGACTGTTAAAAGAGTGCCAGTCTGATTTTAACGCTCCTATCTTGCCTGTCCATAAACCTGATGGGTCGTACCGGGTGGTACAAGATTTACAGGCTGTTAACAAGATAACTGAAGATCTCTATCCTGTGGTAGCGAATCCTTAAACTCTGTTAACATGCTTAACACCAGAGCTAACTTGGTTTACCATTTTAGATTTAAAAGATGCCTTCTTTTGCCTCCCTCTCCATGAAGTCAGTCAGAACATTTTTGCATTCTAATGAGAAAGCCCTAAGAGTGGGCGCAAAACCCAGCTCACATGGACAGTGTTGCCTCAAGGATTTAAGAACAGTCCCACCCTGCTTGGAGAACAACTTGCAAAAGACCTAGAGTCCTGGGAAGCCCCACCAGGAGAAGGGAAGCTATTGCAGTATATTGATGACCTTTTAATAGCTATCCGAACAGAGGACGCTTGTGTAGGTTGGACGGTAAGCCTCTTAAACTTTCTGGGACTCCAAGGATACAGGGTATCTAAGAAAAAGGCTCAGGTGGCGAAACAGAAAGTGATCTACCTGGGCTATGAAGTTAGTGCTGGGCAACGAACTTTGGGGCAAGATCGCAAAGAAGCGATATGCCAAACCCCGAAACCCCAGACAGTGAAAGAGTTACGAACTTTTCTGGGGATGACAGGATGGTGCAGACTGTGGATCTACAATTACAGGCTGCTCGTGAAACTGCTATACAAGCTCATTACAAAAGAAAGCAGAGATCTCCAGTGGACAAAGAGGCCACGCAGGCCTTCAATCAGCTAAAGAATGCCCTCATGTCAGCTCCAGCTCTAGGACTTCCAGATGTGAGTAAACCATTCTTTCTATTTTCCCATGAGAATCAAGGGATTGCCTTGGGAATGCTAGCACAGGACCTGGGCCCATACCGATGGGCAGTTGCTTATTTCTCTAAGCAGCTAGATGCAGCAGGCAAAGGATGGCCTGGGTGTGTCAGGGCCATTGCAGCAGTTGTGCTAAACATCCAAGAAGCATGCAAATTCACCTTGGGTCAGAAAATGACTGTGCTGGTGTCCCACACAGTGTCCGCAGTGCTGGAAGTGAGAGGCGGGCACTGGCTCTCCCACAAAGGTTCCTGAAATATCAAGCCATCAT
>NW_008238337.1:0-350 GCF_000691975.1 Corvus brachyrhynchos
GCGTTCAGGCAGCCGAATAGACGGACCGGGAGACCTTCCCTACCGCCATATTGAGAAGGTCAAAAAAGCCTCGTAAGAAGCACCATCTTTAGTGTGGCAATCACGTGACTTCCCTACCCACGTGACGTGGATAAATATATGGATAAATGTATATGGATAAACATAGATGGATAATCCATGGATAAACATATGGATAAATATAGGGATAAATATGTATGGATAAATACAGACCTTGCCTCCCTGAACACCAGGAGAGCCGGTGTTTTACCCAGATCCCAGTGCCCTGCACGGCTGCGCTGACACGAGCGCAGGCCGATCGCTTCGCCCAGCACCATCCCTCATTTGCCTCC
>NW_008238337.1:4999-7551 GCF_000691975.1 Corvus brachyrhynchos
ATCACGCCCCTGGGACCCATGGGATCCATAGGATCCGTGGCCTCTGGCACGCTGCTCCAGCACCCTGCAGGGTGACTGACAGCCGGGCAGGGGAAGGAGCCACCAGCAGCTCTGCGATGTGCACCATCGTTCACCTTGCACGTGGCCTAAACAGCCACCAAGCACTGATGGACTGACTGAGCCGAAAATTACAGCCAGGAACAAGGACACAAAAGACGCCCGACTCGAGGCTTCTGAGATGTGATTCCAAGACACGGCCGAGCCCACCAGTAAAAAACAAATGATATCAGCATCATGCCGAGAAGTGCGAAAGTTCGAGAATCTAGAGATGATGAACAATGCTTGCAATAAGGTCCTTGAGGGGAAAAGGCAGAGATAGCTGATCCAAGGGACCCCAAAGACATGCTAGACAACACAACACGCTAGACAACACGACACAGGCTGGAACTGCTCTGCACTGCACACCCTACGGTTGCAATCAAAAGTAGGGCCGCTGCCTTTAGCTATCCTACGAGGCCCCTTAGAGGACATCCCTTAGCCCCACACTAATTATTAAATCTCTCCCAGGAATTTCCACCCGGCTACCCTGCTATCATCCCATCTCTGAGTCAAAGCCCCTGACTTATCTTTAAGACGAGTGGCAACGTGAATCGGCTTTGGACGCAAAATGAGTCCTCCTTGGCCATCTCAGAAGGCCTCGAGATAGCCGGGTTAGCCTCTTAGGCAGCTAAGATAAAGAAAACCAAAGTCAATGCACAAGTTTAGTGGCATATGGGCCAAATCCCAGCAATTTAGCTACTCAGCCTCTCCTAAGAACGCCCGAGTCCTCGAATCTGCGGCTTTGTCCAGAGTCAAAAGCTGTGGCCATTGTTTCAATAGACATCTGGGTTAGCGAGGGACAAAGTTATGTGGCGTTTCTGTGAGCATGGTGGATGCATTTGGATGCTTTAAGACACATAAATGCATCTGTCATGCTCGAGGAAAAGCCCTAGGGGACTCTAAATGGACACCTTTTCCCACTGTATGGCTTTCAATGATGAAAATGCAGGAGTTACCCTTAATTCAAACCCATGAAATAGCACAGTTGATGTTTTCCCTTTCCCTTTAAATTAGAAAATAATGGAAAGTGGGGATTCTCTGATACCCTTAACAGCATAAAAAAGGCAGGGTTTCCTTCAAAGGATACCATTAAAATTGCAGGGGAAGGGGATTTCCCCTCAAATTGATTGCAGACATTATGGAAAAGGAAGCTTCTTCCCCTCAATTTAAACCCCTTCTTTCCTAATAACCGCTCTCTTTTCTGGCGGTACTGTGGAGGGACTAGGGGCTCTGGGGAGGGACTGACTAGATAAAAGGGGAAAGTTGAAATTTTCCCCCTGGCACCCCACAAGCTGCCCCGCCTGCTCAGGTGCTTGGGTGCATCCAACTGCTCCCTAGCCCCTGCTGGATGCTCCAATTGTTGTTCCTGCAGGGACACTCAGGACACCTCCATTAGCCCCTCTGGACTAGCAGCTCCCTGTGCAGGTGTGCAGGGGTAACCCTCTGAGAGCAGCTGGTCGCACCTGGAGCTGCCGCACCTTGGAGCGGGGGGTGAGGTGGAGAAAGGTCCTGCCGGTTGTTCCTTCCCCGACATGGTCCATTGTCTGCCCCTGAAACACCGGGGTGCCGGGCTTTCCTTTCCGTGGAAAAGGACCGGTCTCCTCGTCTGGGTGCCCGTGGCCAAAATTGGGATTCTGCCTCGAAAAGAAAGAAATAGGCCACCAGGAGCCAGCAAATTTGTTCCGGTTTGGCCAAATTTAGAAATAAATCCTCTGAGAGAAGGCACAATCATCCCTCCCCCACCAGGTTTGGGAAAAAATAAATTTACCTCGCAGGAAAGTGAAGGAGATAAAAACTATTTATTTACCAAACACACGGGAAAAGGAAAATAATGTTAAATAATGAAATCTTTCGCTGTGGAGGAAAAACCTGGGAAAGTGTTAAGAGTCCTCCCTTTGGTCTCCTCGGAGCTGGGGCTTGGCTCAGGGCCAGGCCCTCTGTGCTCGGTGGAAAGTCCTCCCGATGTGCTCTGAGGTTGAAAGCAGTCCAGTAGAAAAGGGAGAAAATCCGGAATTCCAGGGAAGGAAAAACAAAGTTCAACTCTGTCTCTCTCCGGAGAACAAGAAACTGAAACAACTGGTCAAAAGCTGCCTGGAAAGCAGCAAGCCGGGTGCTTCCTCGCTCCCCTGCCGCAGCTGTGGAAATAAAAAACCTGCAAGTGTTTCTGCTTACAGGTATTTTCCTTCTGCTTTTCTTCACAGGGGCTTTTCTGCCAAGGTCATTCCTGTATGATTTTCTCTTGAAAAATGTTTTTTGGTACAGACTCACTGGTATTTAACCTCGTAAAAATCATATGGCAAGACTTAACATTAACCCAGAAGTTCCGACGCATCACCGCACAACTGGGATCGCGGCTACTGTATGACCTCACAGACAAATCAGCGGCACCTGTTCAGCCAACAGCAGCAGCACCGCACAGCGTCGAGGGCTACTCGGCATGGGGCGCGCGACGG
>NW_008238337.1:7614-8112 GCF_000691975.1 Corvus brachyrhynchos
TCCACCCCCCCCCCCCCGCCCCCCCACCCCGGAAAACGCCCCGGGAAATCGCGCTGAGAGCGCGTGATCGGTATCGGCGTCGGGTTCAAGCAGCCGAACAGACGCCTTTCTGAGGCGCGTGGTCTTTCCGGAGTACCGGAAGTGACTTCTGCCAGCACACAAAATAGTGAGTAAGGGCGGAAAAGAAAAACAACAACAACAACAACAAAAAACCCAACAAAAACCACGTATACGACACTGAAGATGGCAGGGTGACCGGGATTGGCTTCTGCCAGCACCTAGGGGGGGGCGGGGCGGTGAGCGAAAGTCAAGTGATGCTACCCCACAGGTGGCGGCGTCATGCGCCTATGCTTTTCTATAGGGGCCGAAACGGGGCCGCGGGGCGACCTCGCTCTTCAGGGAGGCGTCTTTGCGGCTGCCTGAACTTGCCCCCGACTCCGACGCTGACCCCGCGTTTTCAGCGCGATTTTCTGCGGCGTTTCCCGGTGTGGGGACACG
>NW_008238337.1:8185-8641 GCF_000691975.1 Corvus brachyrhynchos
CCCCGAAATCCTCGTTCCTCCTATTGCATAAGACAAGTATTCCAACTTTGACCCTCACAAACTCCTCTGGGATCTTAAGCAGTTGGGAAGTATCAAAACCGAGCAATATGCAGTAGCAGCATGATACTCAGGTCATTTCTTCTGGAAGGTGGAGGTGGCTTTTCCATCTGAGGATGTTGCTGGGGAGGAGAGTTGCCAACGGGCTCCCTGTGGGGCTCGAGGATCCAGGCATGGGACGATGCCCGGGAGCCCGGCAGAGGCTCTCTTTATGTTACATGTATGTTTTCCAGCAGTAGGAAGTGGGCACTTTAAACCCCAGGGGAGCTTGAGCCTCCTGTTGCTGCATTCAGAGCTAATGGCAACTTCACGGAGGCTTTGCCAGTGGCTGGGGAATGGCTGAGCAAGGTACATGCCAGGAGGAGACAGCAACCATCCTTCCTGAGGACTGTCCAGCAG